>NC_133815.1:8316279-8616279 GCF_043250625.1 Sebastes fasciatus | reverse complement strand
TGAATGGAGGTGTAGTTTTTACCATTGAAACGAGACAGCAGTTCATTTTAACATTCATTCAACTCACACCTGTTCTGTCAAACTCTGCTCCACTTTATATCTCATCCTTCCTGTCTGCCTGCACTTCAAACTAAAGTAAATATTTGAGCTGCTAAAGGAGTGTTAGCGTTCCTTCCCTAGAATTTCCTGACAGCTGAAATGTGAGCCGCGGTGGGTTTTGTTTTGTCGGATGGGAAAAAGTTTGAGACAGAGAGGAGAAATAAATTATGGAGAGATAGTAGAGTTGTGCTTTCACCCACAGACAGAAAGTTAAGAAAGTTTCAATAGATGTTTACTGTCCTGATAAATGTGCCGCCTGAATCTGAATGTTTTTAGGGGGTTGTTGTCAGACTCGGGGCGGCTGCCATCTCTTCTCTTTTGTACGCCGCTGCATTTTGAATGCCTCATGCATCAAATATTAATCTGCCACTCTTTTATTTTGGATTCATTTATTCTGAGGTTGACTGGAGAAATGTGCAGCACTTCTGTCCTTTGAGATTTTACTTTGAATTTGACTTTCCCTCCGCTCAGCATCTTAAATCCTCTGACAGAGACAAACTAATTTACAGAGCAGCAACATGAATATATGGAGAGATACTGTACGCCTGTAGCAGTGATCTCATTAAGCTGCATTTTAATTAGCCTTTTTAACTGTGTTAATATCTGACTGTTGAGTGCCCTTTGTGTCCTTCAGCCACTTCCTTTGAAAAAGGCAAACATGCTTTAAACACGCGCTAATTAAAAACAGTGGCGGCCTCGTTGCCTCCGGGGTTAATGAAAGGCGCTGACATTTTAAGAGAACAACCCTAATGAACTTCTCTCACAGTGAAGCGCCGGGAAGGTGAGAGCACAGCGCCTCTCTCATGCTAACTTCTGAACTAAATCAGTTTGTTGTTTGCAGCCGGTTCTGAAGTAGGTTTATAAAGCATGACAGACGTCCCGGCGGACCCACAGCGGGCCGTAAGTGCCCGTGTAGCCGAACATTGATGTGTTTACAGGAACTGAAGGGATTTGTTTACCTAAAGAAAACAGCTGGCGAGCATCTCAAATGCAGCTCGTAGAAAATTAATGGCTGTTTAGGAGACAAATATTGAGTTTTAATATGTCTTAGTCTCCCGGGATATTGTTATTGCGTACTTTTATGTTGAGAAATGGCGTCATCACAAGCTCATCATGCTTTTAGGAGCTGCTGTTGCACTGCTAAACAGTCAGGGATGGAAGACGTTAGTTTACTTAAGTATATCGAATAATTCAAGAATGAAAAATAACCTGTTGCTTGTCAAAGTCTTTCTTAAAGGCACAGTGTATAGCACTTTTTGGGATCTATTAGCAGATATGGAATATGATATTAATAAGCATGTTTTCTTTAGTGTATAATCACCTAAAAATAAGAATCATTGTGTTTTTGTTACCATAAAATGAGCCGTTTACATCTACAAAGGGAGCGGGTCTTCTTCATGCCAAGTTTCTACAGTAGCCCAAAACGGACAAACCAAACACTGGCTCTCACACACTGCACCTTTAAGTAAAAGAATAGTATTGTCAGTAAAATGTAGTTCAAGTAACAAAAGTGAAAGTACTCAATATGCAGAATGGTCCACTTAATAATCTCATATATATTCTAAGATTATCATCACTGATGCATTCATGTGTGAGCAGCATATTAGTACATACTGTTTGTTCAGTTTATTATTCTGCAAAACCTCAATTGTTGTATAATTAGGTCCTAAAAACCTTATTTTGCAGTGCAGTAAGAAATATACCCACCACATTGGTGGATTTGTTTCTTGTTTAATGAGAAAATAAAATGTTAAGGACTCAATAAGGATAAAATGTCTTGATAAGAGGGAGATTTGGTTGATTTGGTGACATCCGTGTTTCTTGGTGTTAACAGAAAATGCAGTTTAAATCAACAGCAAACATCTGTTGAGCAGCTACTTTGTCATAAATACAGCAGAACAGCAACTGGTGGGTGTGTTTACAGTGCAGCCAAACAAACATATCGTTTTAATACGAGAGTCAGTCAATAATAATTGCAGCTGAGATCTGATTTCAAGTAGTTTTCTACACAACAGCAGGACACAGTCAAGTTTGTAATCTAACATCTCGCTGTGGCTGCTCTTTCTTCTTCCATTACTCCCTTGCAAAAATGATTAGCTGATGAAAAATGCAAGAAAATAATTGTTTTCTTATTTTGTGACTGCTTCACAATAAAAGTCACCTTGTGTTTTGCCAATTGAATGCTTTTAATGTGAAGCAGTTTGCATCACCTATAACATAATTCAGCTCTGGTACAGCTGTAAGAGAGTAAACAATAAACAGTGAGACAGATGTAAATGTGATATATGCATAGTTTTCCTGATGCATATGATGGCAGACTCCACCACTAACTACTGTAAAGAGAGGCAATTACTGAATGGAAATACACGTCAGCCATAAATAGCATCAAAAACAGGGTTTGATTTCAGGAAAATCTTTGAGAAATTGAGAAATGAATTGCAAGTAATAGCTCAATGTCTTCCATGAATTTGAGATGGCTTCTAAAGAAGTGGGAATGAAAGCCAATAAGACAATCTATCCATCCTGCTGCGATTGTTGGAAACCTGAAGAGAAATATTCTCCCTCATGAGTTCATTTATATTCAAATGAAGCACCTCAGCCCATTTCTAATTAAAAGCACCGTGGCTCACTGCGCTAGATGGCAACTGGCTGAGATGGATGCCATTGAGAAGAAACAAAACACAAGCTCCCCACAGGGACAGGTTAGACCTGCTCGGTAATATTGTGTCTCATTTTGCTTCCCTCTCGGGGGGGAGAAAGCAGTCGGGGAAAAGTGAGGGATTAAGCGAAGGAATCTGTCTCGCCTGATTGAACAGATGAGGCAGAATTTTTGGGGGAGGAAATAAAAGGAATGGGATGATTAGAGAGGTAGAAAGATGAAAATGGACTCCTTCACATAAAGCTATTACCATAACAATATGTTCACTAGAGAAATGGGGCCTGCTGGGGATGTCTAAGGCTCTACTGGACTCATATTGTCCCCGCAGCACAAAGCACTGATACCATTGCTGCGTTTCTGCATTGTGAGTCGGTCATAGGTTGTTTTCATTTGGGTGCATTTTTCTGTACATCTCCCACCTGCAGTGACAAATAATTTGCAGAAAGCTTTTCAACTTCAGTTTATTTGACGGAGCGCAGTGTGAGTGGGTTTACCGCTTTGCATACTAACTCCTCCTTCCAGACAGGATACGGTTTGTGGGCCTAGACGGAATGATGGCGAGTTCACCAGTGGGCGATTTATAATTTTGATCCGTTTACAGCATGGAGGATTAGCCGCCGCCGCCGCCGCCGCCTCGATTCCTGTCTGCCGTCTGAGGTTATTACTCAGCAGCACCCTTATCCCAAGGCCCCATGACCCATTGAACTTCCCCCTCGCAGATCCCACGTCTTCATACTGTAGAAAAAAAAGCCGCTCCCTCTTTGAATCTAGAGCTCAGGGGGAGGCGAAGAGTGGGATGTGATTTTCTTCTCAGCCTGATTCAGAGTATAGAAAACCCCTTAAGTGTTATTATATAAATTTATCAATAATGTCTGTGACTCCCATGAGCGTGAAATTACACTACAAATTTGTTAAAGGACAGTTTTTTTTTTACAAATGCAGCACGATAGATAGAGATTTATTTTTACAGCCTGTGTATATTCCACACAGGAACATAAACAATACATGAAATATACACTTGGACTCTGAAAACAGTTGTGTAATGTCTTCTGTGGCTCTGGAGGAGCTGGAGACGTAAATATTTTAACAGAAAGCCGACTTTAGGTGATTCCTTGTGGCCAAGTGTTTAAAGAGGACCTATTATGCTTATTTTCAGGTGCATTTGGGGTTTCTATTAGAACATGTTTACATACTTTAATGTTCAAAAAACGCTTTAATTTTCTCATACCGGCTGTGCTGCAACACCTCTTTTCACCCTCTGTTGAAAGCCCAGTCTGCTCTGATTGGTCACTCTGTTGTGATTGGTCAACCGAACCAAACTCTTCGGACTCTGCTCCAGCTCCACTTTTTCTTTTATGGGCATGCCAAACTAGGCAGGTGTTATGCAAATGTGTTACTTGGTGACATCACCACATTACGGAAGGGGAGAAGGGGAAGACAGAGTGCGTTTTAGCAGCCTGGGGCGGCTTTTGGTAATTTTTTTCAATGAGAGTGAAGCGTGTTGCGCGCTGCTTTTGCGTTGCTGAGCGCCTCGAGTTGAAAAAAATTCAACTCAGAGCGGAAAAGCGCCCGATGTCATTAGCGTTTTTTGTCATTTTGGTGACTTTTGCTGGATACCCGGAACTTTATGACTTTACCCACCGTAGTTACCATGATCTGAACAGAAAACTGCAGGTCAAGAGGAAAATTAATGCGGTACTTGAGATATCGGGTAATTCATTTTAACTGCGCTATGAATTATTTGGGTCGCGTACAGTTCATGGTTTGTAATAAGGTACTAAACCTCTTTTATTTGACTAAAGATTTGATTGACAGTTGTTTCCTCTCTCTTCAGATGCTCCAGTGGCTTCGACCGCCATCGGCAGGACTGGGTGGATAACAGCTGTCCAGATGAGGTGAGCAATCAAGCCAAAAACATAACAGTCACGCATGACTTGAATCTGTCTGATAGTGCTTTATGTTTCAGTGTTTCCTTTCTGGGGACCCACTTTTTAAAAACTACAAACCATTGCAACCCAACTTACAACAGGCCTTATCTATAAATCGTGAAAAGTGCAGATTTATACGTAAATTAACGTTTCTGATAATTTTTACTGCCATTTTCACATAATTTTATATTATCTTGAAAAGGTAAACCAGCCATTTCTAAGAGATATGTTTGATAAATCACAACTTTATTTTACACGTGTTATTGAAAACATGAACACATGTTAAGTACTTTATAAATAAGACCAAATGAATGCATTTAGGCGGAGTTAACATGCTCTCGTTTTTTTCCTCTCATCAGTAAAACAAACAGACTATACGTCAACCTTTCATATGAGATTAAATGTTATGAGTATTTATGTTTTAAGTGTCTTGCTTGCTAATGGTGTGTGTTCTGCCTGGATGATGGATGCCCTTTACTGCAGGGAGATCCCTCTTATGTCCCCACACACACACGTTATTATTTTTTCACTCATGACAACATTTCACATCTTTCAGACCAAGGACAAGATGTGTGACATCATCGACACCACGTATCTCTACCCCTTCACCACCGCGATCGTCCCCAAGACAACATCCAGGAGCAAAGAGGCCACTGCAGGCAGGGATGCTCCCTCCACCTCCCACCCTCCCACCAGCGTCCCCACTGAAGGTAAAGTAGGAGAGAGCTGGAACGAGGCCACGGTGCACATTGTGCAGGAGCCCAGAGTCCTTTCATTCAAGTAATGATGGATGCTCTCTCTGCTCTGGCAAGATGTTAAATGAAGTGCATTTGCTGGAACTGTTCTTTATTGGTATTGATGTGTTCCCTCTTTTATAACATGACCAAGACACTTTTCTCTTTTGGAGAAAGCATATCTATGTACTGTAGCTCTCCACTTGAGCTAAAAAAAAAAATTCATTCCAGATGGCAGGCAGTGGAGCAAGGCGCAGCAGCTGTGTTTGTACCAACTTTTAAACAATGCAGATTGAATTAGGACAAATCTCACTAGTCCAAAATAGATGTACCCGCACGAACCTGTGATCACGTCGTTCAGCTCTGCTGGCTCGCCATCAATCTTTATTTTCAGAAACCTTTTATTCCCTTTCTGATGATGGATCTGTTGATGTGTGAGAACTATTCTCATCCTGTTATTGTTCTTCTCAATAATTTTTCAGGTTAATTATAAGCCATTAACGTTCAGTATTCGACTGTGAAAGGGAGCAAAGGCCGGTTTTCATTTTTGAAGGCTAAACGTCTAAAAGGAAATTAGATTACGCGCTGGCTTTTATCACAGTAAGTGGAAAGTGACTTTTCAATAATTTTAGAGTTTAGTGAAATTGGCTCGATCAGATCCAGATATTGAGGTCCCGTTTCACATTTGAGGGCTCTTTCTAGTCGGGTTCCATTACTGAGGCTTTTTAGTGAAAAAGAGAGATCTAAAACGATGAACAGAGGATAAATGACGTTATATTTTGGTTAAACGGGCAGTTAGAAGAAGGGAACTTTCTCTTGTTGTTTTGAATATAAAGTCACAAAGGCATACAGATATATAATATTTGTTCGGTTAGACAATTATGGTGCCTTCAAATGAAACTCGTGAACTCGTGTTTACAAAATGGGAAGTTGTGTACACGATATGCTTGGCGTTCAAGTGGTTAAGTCGTGAGAACACCACTGCTAAGCAACGGCAATATTAACGTTAATGTCGGCGTCTAGAAGCCACAGAGGCTGACAATTTAGCAAGCTATCAAAATAATGCAGTAAATGCAAAAGCATAATGACAGAGGAAAAAGATGAGGCACTTGGGAATATCAACATTTTCCTCAGACATATTATAAAAATTACGAAAAAAAACAATAGACGACTAAAATGACAATATATTAACTTATTATGTACCGAAAAATGAACTTCCACGGCCTCCACCATTTCTGATAACATCAACAAACACGTCACACAAGTATAGTGGCTAGCTTGGCTAGTTAGTTAAATTCTACTAAATCACAAAACAGCTATAATAAAGAATACCTACAGATACAGATATTCCTCCAATCTGACTACAGATATTGAGTGAGAAGGAATGCTTTGCATGTTTGCACATATAGTATTTATGTATAGGATATAGTGGTCTTTTCATTGTCATTTCCTTAATAAAAGTCAAAATGTGTCTTAAACATAGTAAATGAGTATTAAAGATAAAATATATCATCTGTCATCTCTCACTCAGAGTATTTTTCCAGCAAAGTTTGAGGGTGTCGTGCTCCTTTGATATTGCAGTTTAAAATATTGAGCACACGATTCGCTGCACCGCAGCAGGAGGCTAACCCGAACCATACTGCAGCATAATCTCCGTCATCTAATGCAAATCCTCTTTGAAAGGAGCAGACAGGGTTCTTTTGCTGATGAGAGGAAAATAGCCAAGGTGTCCTTTTAAAGTTTGTTTACTTACTTATTTCTTGAGATGCGGGAGTTATACGAGCTGGCTGGATTTATTGTGCCACTTTTCAGCTCATTTACCCTTTTTATGACTTTTGAGGAATTTATTTAAGTAAACAGGCAATTTATGTTAATTAGCTCCAGATGTTGCAGCATTGAATCAAAATGATAGGAAGGAGACGCTCACCTACTGTCATGCTATGAAACACTGTAAATAATCAAAAGCAAAAGCTCATACACTCTACTGCATGAGATGTCTGGGATGCACAATGGGAACATATTGAGATGATCATCCACTCCTTGTGATGAATTTACTGCATCCTTTTAAGAACATGAGACCTCATCTATAGAGTGAGCCTCTGAAGGACATGTGGCTTCAACTATCTGTCAGATACAGTCAGACTCATACTCAGAAAAGCTTTATTGTCCACCATAAATTGATAGAAATGTGCCTTTGACATGGCTTACAAGATAAATAAGGTAAATATGGCTGTAAAAGAAGTAGCAAAATGCAAAAATATGTGCAAGTTTTAATGTCTTCCATTCTTCTTCATAATGTAAAGCAGGGGTCTCCAACAAGTAGTAGTCGCTCGCTACCAGTTTTCTGAGAAGCTGGCTAAAGGTTCAAAGAATATGCACATACATTTGATAACACAAAGTCTCTTTGTAAACCTGTTAAATTTATATCCAATCAAATTCACTCACATATTGCCCCCTTCTGACAAAAAAAAAGTTTTTTTGCAAATCAGCTGTCAATTTAACCGAGTTACGCTGCTTTCAAGTTTGGTCACGGTGACGTTAGCAGACTAGCAAGTGCACACCAGATTTGACAATGACCGCAGAAAATACCAGGCCAATAAAAGGCAAAAAATATACTATTTTCATGAGGAATGCGTAACAGAGTTTATTTTCCATTAATGTGAATGACAAATGTGTGTGTCTCATTTGAGGTGAAAGCGTATCGGTCTGTAAAAGATGTAACATCGAGCATAACTGACGAAGAAAGCCAACACAGCAACAGCAGCAACTTCATTTAGTGGCGCACATCCAAAAAAGCCCTTCGCCTGTGGCGGTGACCGCGGTGGCTGAAACGTTATTAAAGGACCTCAAAAGTAAGATAGAAATGATATCTGCTATTGTTGATGTACAACTTGGTGCTATGAGTAGCTCTCGGCCACTTTCATTTTGTTAAATTCGCTCTCAGAAGAAAAAAGATTAGAGACCCCTGTTGTAAAGGGTAACGTTGGTGTTAGTATATTTTTCCAATTGTCAACTAATCCCACAACCAACAATGCATTAGTCTCTTTATAATACTTTCTGACCTCCCTATCCTGTCTGTGGCTCCCAGCCTTCAAGCACATTCATCTCTACTGAAGACATAAATCTGTAGTTTCATTTCTAACAAGGCTCAGTCGTTTTCCTAAAACAGCTGGGCACTGTGATTTTTAGCAAATGTCACTCAAACAGGAGGAAATACTGTAGTGCATGTATTTGGGACTATTTTCAGCGGCGGATTAATACACATTTGGTCTGCTGGTGAGTATTTCCAGCAGCAGGAAGGTGTATGTGGGATTCACTACGGTGCCCATGTTCATCACAGTGAAGGAACATGTGCAACAGTGAGGCTCAGGGGTGTGTTTTTAATAGTTTTTGGACAACAGTGGAGGAATAAGATATATATCAGGCTCTGGCTACATCAGGCTCTGTCTTCCTGTGGGATTTGCTGACAGTAAATAAAATATCTCTAGACTTAGCCGTTGGAATGAAGGATTTTCTGACCTCATCAGATGGAGCGTATCAGTCAATGTTTTGGCTTAAGGCACACTGCAAACAATCCATCTTAAGGGTCCCTCTGCAGGGACTTTTGGCTCTTTCTAAGTCAAGGCTTTGACCTTGTCTGTGAAAAACTGAACACTAAAGGTGATCATGCTTTTGGGTTGTTGTTCCTTAAAGGTACAGTGTGTAGGATTTGGCGGCATCTAGAGGTGTCGCTGTTACAACCAATTTCTGATTCTTACAGTCCCTTTAAGTTAAAATCTTATTTCTCCACAACAAAGAAATCCTTTAAGATGGTCCTGAAGATGTGATTTTTTTAAGAGACTTGAGCTATACTCTTGTGTAGTGCCACGTCTGTAGTGTTAGTCCACTCTGTTCCTATTTCGTTGATAGTGTTCTATTCTATCTATCTATTGTTGAGGTTTTTTTAAGGTTTTCTACATTCAAGCCAGTATTTCATTCTCACAAAAAAAGCATTTACTTTCCTGGCTAACTGTTAGAGTAGAGTTAGAGTTTCGACCTTTACTCCATCGCACCCCCATTAATCATTTTGTGGGGGTGAGTTTAAATGGACACTCCATCGCAGTTGGGGTGCTGGACGGGCTGCTGTGATGAGGATGGATTCAATGTGAAAACCATCCAGCTGTGAGGCAAAACACGCCGAGTAATCCTACAGATCAAACCCCGGCGTGTTGAGAGGACTAAAATGTGTGTGTGACTGTATGTGTGTGTGTCCAGGATGTCAAGAGGTCACTCTGCGGTATTTGTTGTGTAGCCGACGCAGAGAAGCTCCTCGCACTTGCTGACACGTACGGCGGATCAGTTTCCCCGGCTCACGCCTGTCTCTTCAGCTGCAGGGGTCAAAGGTCAGGATAGAGAGCAGGCTGGGTGGCTCATGGCGGACGAGAGAGTGAAGAGGAAGGAAAAGAGACGTGAAGAGAAATGTGTCTGAGTGGGTGGAGGTGTGTTTGGGTGTGAGAAACCCCAACATGGAAAGTTTAGATCTCCTTTCTCTCTCTGTTGACATTAAACTAAACCGCTTCAGAGGAAATGCACTCAGGCGTCAGGTAGCTAAAACTAATGCAGTCTAATACAACAGTCCTTTAAATCTCACCTTCATGAAGGTTATAATGTTCACTCTGCGTTGAAACTTTTTTAGAGGGGTGATGATTCAGCTGTATGATCATGTTGGAGGCTGTAGTTTGTGGTGTATATCAATAAGGGAAGGCTAAACATGTTATATTGATGAAGTTAGGGACCGTCTCAAAAGTGCATGCAAACCAAACACTGGCTCTAGAGAGAACCCTACATGTTTTTACGTTACCTGAAGGCCACCGTAGTTCTTGGAAACGCTTGGAAAGGGAGGAGTGAGCGGAGGGGTATTCAGTTGCTTGCAATCTGCAGCCTCACTGCTCGATGCCACTAAATCCTGCACACTGATCCTCTAATAATTGAGGAATTTGGGTAAAATAATGTGTTATTTTGCAAAGATTTGTGAGCAACCTAACTCATATGTGTGTGAGGAGGAGTATGATTGACAGTAGAAAACAATTTAACACAGAAAATGAAGCATTCTAGACACTTTTAGTGAAATAAACAGATATAGTAGCTTGGTGTTATTCCCCTGCTGGCTACAACAGACTTCTTTCCCTGGAGAAGCGATGATGATCCATATTCATGACCCTCACTCTGGTGTGGGATTGACTTGGACTAAATTTTGTGCGGTCTCTAACAGAACGATATCTCATTTAATGACTCATTTCAGACACCAAAATGAGGCTGCATTGGGTCTTTTGAAAATTGAAATAGAAAATCCTTTTGAATTAAATCGTCCAGTGAAATATATCTGCTGGTGTATGTGCTGAATTTGCATAATGTGAATCCTATGGTGTGTGTAAATGGCTGCTACCCTTCGAGGAGAAGTGGGTCACACTGCATTTCCATATTTCACATGTATAGTTAACCCCAGACGGCTTTTATGTGTTGAATTATGCATGCTGGACCATTATATTTAAAGCATTCATTTTTAATCAGCTTTTAAGAGGAGTAAATTTCATGTTGAAATTTCCACTAATGAAAGACGCTTAATCTTATTTGGGACCTTCGGGGAGTTTGTTTATATTGTCAGAGCTTCAAAAACAAACTACAAAGAGAAATATTGATTATTATGTCTTTCTCTCTTTGTCTCCTCACAGATGATACCAAGATCGCCCTACATCTCAGAGACAACCAGGGTAGGTCTCCATCTTCCACTGCTGTTGTGGCTATGTGCCTTCACTCCCTGTTGTTTTTATGGCTGTTTCTTTGTCTGCCTCCTCTTTCTGTTTACACCACTGAGGTATTGGTGATTGCTTTTTGATCTTTTTGGAGGATGTGTGGCTCAATCAGCTGATGAACTTGATCCAGCAGCCGGCTATAATGCTTATAAACTGTCCTCTGTGGGTTGCAGCGATCAATTGTAGAGTCTGGGCTGGTGTGAGGGAAGGTCAGGGAGAGTAGAGTAGCAGTGTGCCCAAAAGTAGTAGCTGTATTAAAGGGATAGTTCATGTGTTTTGAAGTTGGGTTGTATTAGGTACTTATCCATAGTCATTGTTTACCTACAATAGATGACGGTTGGCGCGCCCCCAGCTTGGAGAACAGACAGGAGTTACAGCACGGAAGTAAAGCAATGTACTGCTGTGGACGGGGCCGGCAGCAAAACATATTTTAGACACCTAAAAGAAAGGCTCACCTAAAAAAATAAATATCAGTTTAATTGTACGCTATATTTAGAATATTTTCCCCGCTTTACCTTGGTGCGAGATAGCTAGACAGTTTATGTTTCTGACAGGGAACTGAAGCCGTTAGCTATGCTTCCATTAAAACCAGACTCTCTTGAAAAAAACTGTAATTTTAGCTCACAGAACACGGGAGTTGCTGGTTGAAAGCTGCCTCGAATGGTTAGTTCGTTTGGGTTATTGTGTGACTTTGGTTAGTTCGGATTCACCAAAGTCACATCATAACACATACAAACTAACTGATCGAGGCAGCGGTAGACCAGCAACCGCCGTGTTCTGTGAGGTAAAATTACAGTTTTTTTCAATGGAGTCTGGTGGCTTTGGCGAGGGCATAAAAGGATACAATGGCTTCAGTTCCTCGTCGGAAAAGGGTTGTCTCACAGCAAGGTAAACCGGCGAAAAAATATTCTAAATATAGTGTACACATAAACTGATATTGATTTTTTAAGCTGTCTAAAATACGTTTTGCTGCCGGCCTCTTCCGCAGCAGTACATTGCTTCGCTTCCATGAAGTAACTCCTGTCTGCTTCTCCAAACTGGGGGTGTGCTGACAGTCCTGTACTGTAGGTAATACACTGACTATGGATAAGTACCTCATGCAACCACACTTCAAATCACCCAAACTGTCCCTTTAAGCTGCACTTTACATTAAATATCTCAAATAAAGTCAGAAAGGCAATATACAGAAGAACAATGTACATATGTGGCTGTATTCCTGTAAGGCAGAGGTAGAAATATGGGAGCTGTACAAACATAAAGATACAGTGGCTCTTTCAATGTTCAAATAAAAAAAACACTTATATTTCTCAAATTGTGGGAGGGAAGGAAAGTAGTTTGTTTTGTATGTTTGCATGAAACACTTTGATTAAGACAAAGGCTACACTCTTTTTGACAGTGCTCAAACTATCTCAAATAATTTCACAGATGATGTTTGAAAATACAGCACCTTGAGAATTCAGCATTTCTCTTACATACTGAGCATATGCTTCAATTGCTAATATTTGTATGGAGCTGATTTCTTATCTTTATTCAAGAGCGTGGTCTTTCAATTTGAGAGCATGACTTATTGATTTCATGTTCAGATTTTGTAAAGCTTTCCCTTCAAAACCCTGTCCTCACACTCAAATGGCCCCTGCTGGCACTTGGATTTGCTCTGCGTCTGCTGAAACTGAATGCTCGACACTCAGATATATATTGTTGCTTGCACAGATTTCCTGCGCAAATCATCTGCAAAACTCTGAAATGACCTCCAACTCCATCAGTTTTCAGAGATAGCCTCTCAAACGTTTCCAGCATGAGAGGAATTGGAAATCGGCGGCTTCTATCACACTTCCATTACACAAACGCTGCATGTCCCTCATCACTCCGCCTGCCACTGTGATGACATCTCTCTGCGTGGCATTTTTTTTCTTCATGCATCCAACGTTTTTCACCTCTTACCTGCCAATAATGTTATTCATGGTGAAAAGTAGTTGCGGGGAAGACAAAAAAAGCATGAATTTCTACTGTCCTAGTCAAGGATAGTTTAGTACATAAAAACTAGTGGGTATTTAAAATGGGTCTACTTCATGCCAGTCGACCTAGATGATCCAGGATGTCTTCAACTGTTTTATATCAGCCAGTTACACCCATGTGTCCTCTGACCTTGACTGGTAGGAAACGTTGAGGTGATTACAGCTATAGTGAGCGCTGAGATAAGGAACAACAGGAGCAAACCGCCCTTTCTCTGGACTTTCTACTCAACAATCAATTATAGGTCTGCTCTGTTTGTTCCGTTAGTTTCCTAAAAACCTCCATTAGCCAGGTGAGAGAACGGCCGTGCTCCACTAATGTAGAGCTGGAAGAGGAGCAGCTTGGCCGGTTTCCAAAGCTAATGGAGAATGATTTCGGGGCAATTTGCTTAAGATGTGCCATTTCTGTGTCCGGACTGCGTCGTGCTACAATGATAAATATTACCAAACATCTCCGCAATTATGAACTCAAGAATATATTTTTAGCCTCGCTGACGGCACAGCTCTACGGATGACAATGTTGGTCATATCTCAACAACTAGAACTGCAACAGTTACAGTCGAATTGATGCTGGGTCCAACTTTTCTTTTCTCTTTGTTATATAATCATAAATTAAAAGTGTTACATTTGATATTCAGAACATTAATATAGCATCAAACAACTATTTGCTATGTAAAGAAAAGCATGCTGGCTTGTATAATGCAATATACGACTGGATGCAGTTGGACATCCTGGTATTTTTGGCATACTGTATTGGGACATACTAAATCTTTTTTTTTCATACTAAATAGTATGGTAATATGAGTATTGGAACGCACATCACGTCTACTCTTAGTGCAAAACAAAGCAGACACGAAGACTTAAAAACATGTTTTCCGCTGTCCTGTCTATCAAAGACAACCCACTATGACCCAGTATGGACTCTGCTGTCTTATTGGTTTAAATGAGCCGCTCAGAAGAGTCCAGATGAAACAGCCTCAGAGCTCCTCCAGGAGTCTGGGCAAACCCGTCTCCGCTAGCGTCCCGCTGGTTATTTAGCCGCTAGGCTGTTGATTTCTCATCGTGTCTACATCTCCGCTCAGCGGCGTGCCCCCTGCTAACCTGTAACACCTCAGACTAACAGCCTGTCGCATTGTTTGGGCTTCCAGCTGACCAAGAGATAGCTCTTGGACTCTATAGCTCTGACAGATAAACACAGAGAAAATGCCCCTCTGAGAAAAATAAAACTGACCTCACACTGTGTTTATTAGATTTCAGCACAATAGCGAGATTGTCATTTTCTCTGCCATGTAAAAAAAAGTAGGGGCTCCTGAGTTGCTACGTTTAAGGATGACTAATGAAAAACACAATATCCAACACTAAACAATAGAGGTCTTAATGTGAAACTATATCGAGTGGTGTTTCAGCACATTCCCTACTTTGTCCTTTTTAAATTTCCAATTTAGGAGCGCACATAATGGTGCTATACACCGACTCACAGGTCCGCACAATCACAGTGACTGCCCACACACATTGGACATGTTTGATTACCACCCGGTTATTCTGTGTGCTGGAAATCAATGAGGCAGGGAGCCAGGGGAGAAGCTGGTTGGCTGACAATCTCGGCGGTGGCTATAGCTGCTAATTAAAGCCAGGGAGGAGCCTCAGGGAGAGGTTGTCGGGGGGGCAGAGAAGAAGAAATCTGCAGCCGTGTGAATAGATCTGGCCTGAACTTGCTATAAATCTGTGTGAGATAAGCTATGAGGGCATCCTTACCGGTTGTTTCATAATCACTTCATTAGTTTCCCCTGCTATGGTCTGCTGGGACTGTTTGTATTTCCTTCTTCTTTTCTTATTCTGACAAACTGCAGGTGAAATTCTTGTTTTTTTGTTTTGGGGAAATTATGCCTCCATAGATGAGTATTCCCAATAGGTTACAGGACGCTCTCATCATCTTCTAAGGAACTCTGAAAACACCTGCTGGGTCGACTCAGAATATGAATCTGACAAACGTACTTTAAAGGGGAGTGATGTCTTCCAAGGCTCGCTGAAGGACAAACATATTACGTAGTCACTATATACAGCCACTATATACAGCCTCTTCAGTTTGCATTGCCACGGCCGGAGGCTACAGTATGGACTCTTATCAGCATCTATAGGCCTGTTTCCTCCTCCTATCAGGAACATATGCTGCTCACCTTGGTTTGGGATTAACTCTTACTAGCGGGGGAGAGAAGAGCTGCTCATGAATATCTAAACAGATCACAGGACGATCATGCCACAGAGTGATAAAGACCCAGTTTAAACCTGAACCTTGAATATAATCTCAAAGTGAAGGAAATGTCCCTTTAATTCACTAAAAACAACAACAACAAAAACTATGAAATCCACTGAAAATGACTGTAATTGCATCTATTTTCAAACATATATTGGCTGAAGGAGATTTGCAGTGTCACAGTTTTAACTTTTGAAATCAAATCAAGGACATTTAGCTAAATTTCGGATACAAGCATGTCATACTGGAACATGTAAGAAAGGAGGGTATTGATGAATGATGAGTGTCCCCTGCTGGTCGACAGCGGAACTGCAGCAAAAGGAGAAAAATATAATTTTGGTGTATGTTTTTATCCCAATTATCTCTGCATTTTAGACACTATAATTTTAGAAACATGTATCTCTGTATAAAAGGCTGTAACAGGCTATTTTTGTGTTTTGTTTCTCCAGTGCTGCCTGCAGACAGCGCCGTAGACAGGAAGCCAGGCACGCACCCGTTGCACACCGGTCTGATTCTCGGCATCCTCCTGGTGATGCTCGTCATGGTTGCCGGCGTGCTGGTCACCGTGTACATCTACCATCACCCGACCTCCGCGGCCAGCCTCTTCCTCATCGAGGTGAGTGGAGACGACACCAGCTGACATGATGCCAGATGATCCAAAACGAGAGTGAAAGTTTATTCTTGACCTTGGAGGCAGAAGTAAACAAAATCCCCACAAGGTCCATTTAGAATCCGTTCTGGGGGTTTTCAGATTGGCATGAAGTGTACAAGAAGTCCTTGAAGTGCTCTGACCAATTTAAATCTGAACATCTACTATTCGTTGACACCTTGTTGTGAGATTTTGTGCTGTAGGGATGATGTATTTTTGTAGGCCAACCAGTAAGTTAGCTTCGCACTGGTTCCCACAACAAAAAGCCAAAGGGATTTTTCTATTGGTATTGGGATTATTGAGGGAAATAAGCTCTCTGGCAAACATTTATGATACTTACACGTTATGTTCAGCAAGATAATCTCCACAAATGAAAACGACTTTAATGATCCTTGAACCATAAATGTAATCTCCAGAAGTAAAAAGCTAATGTTATGAGCGCGAGTATACACAACGAGGCTGTAAAGGCGGACAGGATGACGTTTAGTAGTCTCATTTAGCCACTTGTTAAGAGCGTTGTTTTTTAAGAGCGGTAAAGGCTTCAAAATTCACGAGTGGGGTATTTATTAATGTACTTTATGTCATAGAACAAAACGTTAAAATCTCTCCAGCTTCTGTAAACCACAGACCTTATTTCAGGCATCCAACTTAAATTCAAAATACCCATTGACTTCCAGAGGGGGGAACCGGAAGAGCTCAAATGCTAACTCATTTCCGGGTATTAGGACTCATTTCTGTAGTACTCTATAGTTCATATTCTTAAAAAAATATGTAAAAAGAAAAATATTTGAGTAAATGTACTTCATTACATTCCACCACTGGTTTCTTGTTTGTGACCCAGGAAATCATCTCATGACCCTCCTGTGTACAGGTCCTGATTCATCCATGGTTAAAAACATATCTCGTATTTGAGTAACATTTAATAAAAGTTACAGTGTCCCGCAGTTTTAGGAAACTATTTAGCCTTGAAATAAAATGAAACGAAATATTCGTAAGCCGATTTTACATACTTTTACTTACTGTAGTAACAAATGACAGGGTGGGGAAGTTAGACGGTATTGAGAGATCAACACTGGTTTTGGTCTTTTCATGAGATTTGTTGACATATAAAGAATAAAAATATAGAATATAACCTGTCGTATCCTTTAATAACATAAAATAATACTTAGTATGCCAAAATGAGGCTTCACTTGAACAAGCATAATCCACATCGGGGAGTCCCTGTGACTGATAATGACCTTGTAATATTGACACTGAGACTGACTTTTTGTTTTTGAAAGACGTCTCAACACCTCTCAGTGTGTTTTACTTTCCCAACAGCACCTACTCATGCTCGGGGGAATTCATATTCATTTATTAAGAAAGACTGTGTGCACCTCGTTTCATCATCCACCCTCTGAGAATCTCAATGAATATTTAAGAGTCAGGAGTTGAAGGATAAAATACACGGAGCACTGAATGGTGTGTTTTTTTCACATTTGGCCAGACATCCTTTCTCGCTATTACACTGAAATGTCTGCTTTTTGAAAAATGTGTCTTATCAAAACTAAAAAGGAGTTTGTACACATTCCTAACTTAATAACTCGATTCTGGCAAAGGGATAACTACAATCCTGGATATAATAAGTCATAAATGCTGCACTGATTAAATCAAACAAACACAGTAAATATCCTTTCCCCACCAAAGCAAATATATTATTGAAGATTTAACTTCCAAAATGTCTCAAATTTAGGAAAACATGATTGCATAATTCATCATTCAATATACGAAACACAGAGGATATCCATTTTGTTTTTACTGAAGCACAAGCTTACTGCCTGTCCTCATCCTACAGCTCCATAGGAGGGGGTGGGGGGGTGGGAAGGAAGATTTTGGACCAAGTCTGGCTCTCCTCTGGTCACAGACAAACCTCAACCTGAGCCCTAACCTTTAACCTTTGACCTTTAACCTTTATGACACTGTTTATCCTAAACGCTGTCCTCACACATGTCCTCTCCCTTTGCAGAGACGCCCGAGCAGGTGGCCAGCCATGAAGTTCCGCCGGGGGTCTGGCCACCCGGCCTACGCAGAGGTGGAGCCAGTGGGCCAGGAGAAGGAGGGCTTCATCGTGTCGGAGCAGTGCTGAGGGAGGAGGGGGCGTCTGCATCCCCGCGCCCCTTCCACCCCCCCTCTCTCCCGTGCCGGCCCTCCTCCCTCCTTCTCCACAGGGACTTCTCGCCAGGAACCTCCAGGATCTGCTTATCAGTGTACACAATGACTCGTTAAGACTGCGGGATCGGCCCATTGAGCGCCAGATGAGACTGGATACGGCAGCCAACGATACGAGGAAGTCCCTGAAAAGTGATCCCAGACAAGCCCATTGTTCAGCTCCTGTTGGCTGACCTACTGAGGGACAGAGGGAGGGAACAGCATTGATGTCATCGACTCAGTCAGCATTGGTTAAGTTCTGTTGGGCTGCTATCATGTTGCCATGGAGGGATTGTACAGCCTGACTGCCTAGACTGGATACTGGTGTGGTTGAGGGAGGGAGCAGGGTGAATTATACAATATATATTTTCAGAAACGATACAGAGTATGTGAACAGAGATTTCCACTTTATTGTCGGTGGGGTTATACTGTATAGGCCTTTGTATATCCATCAGGTTTTCACTTCTTTTCCTTTTTCTTTCAGTATGTTGTTTTCACAGGGGGTTGGCACATTTATCTGTACAGACCGTCGGTATTGCTTTTCAATACCATCGCAGGCTTAATTGACTTTTCCACTGCCTGCTCTGCACAGAGAGGCTGCAGCATGTGCGATATGACGTGAGCTGAAGTCCTGTCACTGCGATCGATCGCAGCTCGGAGAAAAAGCTCTGAACACTCAGCAGCCGAATTAATTTGTGATGTTTGGCTGGTTTCATTTTCTGAAAATGAAGATGTTTTTTTGTTCACTGAGAATATCTCAGTGTTTTTTTTTTTAATGGGTGATGGGCACGATCTTTCTTTCTTTTGATTGATTCCTTACATCATGGATACCATTTTATGTATTTGTTTTGTTTTTATTTTTGCAGTTTTTTTAATTACTGCCGTGCCATTTTGTCCCCAACTAGAGTTTGCACATTTTTTTTTTTCTCATTTGACATGTGGTACTAATGCAAAATTACAAGACAGGCGCTTGTGAGTGTGTATGCTGAATATATTTTCTAAAGTGTAAGTGATTCTGTGTGTGTGTGTGTGTGTGTGTGTGTATATGTGTGTGAATGCAAAAGAGAGCAGTTTACATTAGTGATTGGATATCCACCTGCTTTATGGGTGCATATGTTTGAGCTGGCTCTGCACAGGTGATTCTTATTGATTTGAATCTGAGGTATCTGGATACAGTTTGTGTGAGCCAGAAGACACACTGGTATGGTTGGAGTTTTCATTGATTTTTTTTTTTTTACAGTGTGGTTTCCTTTTTTTAGCATGTTGCCAGCATAACCAGTCTGTGTTTATGTTATGATCGGCTAATCCGTGTCAACACATTAATGTATATACCAAGGCCAAAACATTTGCAGATTCAGGTAACTCATGGCAAAACATTTGTAGTACAGCAGTATAGTACAGAAAAAAAACTTTTTTATTTTTTATGAGTGGCCTTTTTTTCTCTACTTTTTTACTTAAATGTGAATACTGTTCCAATCATTATACTGTCACCAATCAATACACACGGCTTCTGACTGAACAGTCACTTCTACTGTTAATAATAATATCTCAAGACAAAATTATGTTTTCACACCAATGATTGTAGACTCATTTTAGATCAGTATCTTGGAATTCTACTGAAAAATAAAATGTGCAATATTACACCCATTCAGTTTGACACTGTAAATACATAAAAAAAATAACAATCTGGATTTATTTTTTTAATTCCCACCTTGTCGTCATCACATTGAGACCAAAGACTAATCAGCATCATATTTTCAAGTATGTACCTCAACCTCCCCACAGCCTCAACAGCCACACAAAACATCCAGAACATACCAGTTAGTTGTATATTTTATTGGTTATAGTGGTGTTTTGCAGCCATTTACATATAAAACTGCTGCACACAAGGCAGTTCTCTAAAACCCCTCGCCCTAACAACGATTGTCCAATCGTAGCTTAGCAACCGTAACTAGGCACAGCTAGTTTGGATTTCTCCATATGTTGAAGCGGTAGCTGTAGTAAGAGAGATACTCGGCATTTAAAGAGTTTGGAGGGTGTTATTTTTTTATTTAACCTTTTCAAAAACCATAAATACAAGAGCAAAAGTGTGAAGAATTGATTAAACTGTGTGTTTATCTGCCCTGATAGTCGTAAGTAACTTGCAACAAAGAGTATAGAAGAAAAGAGACGAATAGGCATTATGGTAAGAGCGTGTAGGAACTGACTTCAAAATAAAAGCACGGTTCTGATGAACGTGATGGGCCATTCAGATTCATTCAAGAGGTCAGTCAGTCAGTCTGTCGATAATGAATGAATGAATAATTAAACATATAAAATTAATACATATGAAATACTAAATTAAATTAATGATAATTTAAAAGAAAAACAAACCACCTCCAAAATGTAGTTCAGAGAAAAATGTTATTCTAATTGTGTAAATACTTAGTCAAACTTAATATTAAAGAATACATTTCCAAAGACTGATCTGACTTCTAAATTACAGTATATATCACCTCACACTCAGCACCTCCGTGTTTCTACTAAGTGCCTCATTTCACTTAGGATGGATAGAATTGAAAAAAGGAAACAGTCCACTGTCAAAGACTAATTTCACTTCAGAATAAAAGTACACCACCTTAAAGTATCACTCAGACAGTATCAGGACATTCTGAGGTAGAATTTCAAAATTAAAGCCCTTTAAAAATCTCATGTAAGAGCTATCTTCTCTCTAAATTCAGATTAGAATTAAAAGGAAACTGTTCACTATCACACACTAATCTCACTTCAGGTTGACAGTAGACAACCTCAGAGTATCACTCAGAAAATATTAGTAAATTCTGATGTAGAATTTCAAAATAAAAGCCCTTAAAAAATCTCTGTGGAGATAGCCAACCACCAGTTTCTCTACAAGATAACTATGATTAAATTGCTATATCTGAAGAGATAGTTTACAAACACTTGAAGAAATTTCCAGAATCTCCAAATAGTCTTCTAAGCATATGGATGAAAACAATATTCCTTCCACTGGATAATAAAGATTTGCACCTCAATTTGCACCTGTTTCCCATTCAAATCAAAGATAAACTGAATGTTTGAGACTGGAAAGCTAAACAGGCTTAGCAACAGTAACTAAGGGGGGCGGGGACATCTCTCATCTACCATCCTCTAGTTTAAAGGTCCCATATTGTAAAAAGTGTGATTTTCATGTCTTTTACATTAAAAAGCAGGTTTAAGTGAATTATAAATACTGTTAAACTATCAAAACGCTCAATATACGGAGAAATACACACAGCCCGTATTCAGAAATTGTGCGTTTGAAACAAGCCGTTAGAATTTCTGTCCATTTGTGATGTCACAAATATATAATATTAAGACCATTACACGGCTTTAAACGTAAACATTCTAAATGTGTCCCAGTTTATTTCCTGGTTGCAGTGTATGTTAATAACATAAGCTGACAGGAAGTAAACATGGACCCAAACTGTTGCCTAGCAACGCAATTCTGTTGCAATTCCATTGAACTGGACTAAAACGGAGTGTTTCAGACAGAGGGTAAATACAGGTATATTCAGGCAGACAGTACGAGGAAAATAATGTGTTTTTTGAACATTACAGCATGTAAACATGTTCTAGTAGAAACACAAAATACAAGTATGAACCTGAAAATGAGCACGATATGGGACCTTTAAAACATCCATGGTCTAAATACACATCACCTGCACACCCAAAGATGCACACAAGAGTCATGCTCAAATACCAAATTAAGGACTCACTGGCTGTTTAAACCTTCACACCGACCTTTCTTTACAACCGCACTGTGGTCTCGTTGGTGTCCACCAGAGAGTACAAACTCCTGCTTTTCAAACCCTCTTTTATGACTCCTGGTAACTCCTTTCCACAGCAGTGTTTAACAGAGCGTATAGGACAGAACATGCATACAGTTATGTTTTTACAATATTATTAAAATTGACCCCTGTGGAGAAATTATCTTTGCAAGTGCTTGGAACATCTGCTTGTTGTACACTGCCACCTGAAACTGCAAGTGTTTTTATAACCACTGTCAAAATGCAGTCAGAGAAAGTGGCCGACGGTCGGATTTGTTTGTGTTAAACACGTCTACACAAAAGCCGAAAACACTTTGATCACAGAAAGTCTTCACTTGCTTCACTGGACTTGACTAATCGCTTTCACTCCCACTTTCTTAACAATGTTATTTTAGATGACGAAAAGCAGCATAGTGGTGTTGTCCAGATAGGTTGCTGCTTTTTTCTCTGACTCATGGGTGAAAGATGTTAAAATTGCCAGAGCTCAGTATAAAGAAACAAGAACCGTGACCTTGTTTTATCTTATCATGACACACAATGAGACTCAAAATCACACAGTATCATAGCTGTCTGTAATTTCTGTAACTACTGTTGTTTTGATTACATTTGAAATAATAAACAATGTTGTTAAAAACAAAGACACCCTCTGAATATTGCTATTGTACTCCTGTTGTTGCTTGCAGCTATATTTCTATTATCGTTGGATAGAAGGAGAAAATGTAGTATACAACCACTTTCATTGTTCCATTAATCAGTATTTGTGTTTGCATTCAAAGCATAAGTACAACAGAGAAACAATAAGCAGCTGGGAAAATGAAATGCATTATTCTGCCACCATAATTAATGTAAAAATCCATGGCAAAAAAAATTAAATAAGCTCTGGAGACAGATTAGTTTGGAGGGGAGCCAGTTTTTGACCGTCAATGCTCATTCTGCAAGTCAATCATTTGATTATGAAATCTTCCCACAGCTTCATGCAACCTATTTCAGTTCAAAGAGCATAATTTTATACTTCATATCATCTATATCGGCACTGAAGGAGAGCATGACAGTGAGAAATGCTGTGTGTGGTTTGTGTGAAATACGTGGATCAGGTAGATGAAACTACTTCCCTGCAGATTAAAGAGAGAGAAAGCTGAGTAAAGACAGCAAAGATGAGCAAAAATAAAAGCGTGAAATATCCTTGACCATTCAGAGGCACGAAGGACAAAAAGAGAATTAAACTTGTACAATGTTTGCCATTAAAGCTATAACTCAAGGATAGAGTCAGGAAGTAATGAGGTTTGCTACATAAAGACAAGCACTGCACATATTGCCAATAAACAATAATAACTGGGTGTTAATCGTTAGGACACCCAGCTTTTCACTCCCCGAATCAAGTTAATGGATCTATTGAAGGCAAGGTCATAACTGCTGTGAAGTGAATCATTCTGCTGCTGCTGTAAACATGTTCCATCATCTCTGTTTTACTGATGTTTTACTGCCATCTAGTGGTCAAACTATGGAATATATCTGCGCTCCATAAAGGAACTTAAACAAGTGGCTACATGTAGATAGGACTGCAGCTAACAATTATTTTCATTGTTGATTAATCTGTTGATTATTTTCTAGATTAATTGATTAGTTGTTTGTTCTATAAAGTGTCAAAAAAAGGTGAAAAGTGTTGATCAGTGTTTCCCAAAACCTAAGATGATGTCCTCAAATGTCTTGTTTTGTCCACAACTCAAAGATATTCAGTTTACTGTCAGTTATATCAGTTTTTTTTTTCTTAAATATTACTCAAACAAATTAATCAATTATCAAAATACGGTTGATGATTAATTTGATAGTTGACAACTAATCGATTAATCAATGCAGCTCTACATGCTGAGGTTTAATGCATCATGGGAGTGACAGCAGTTTATTTCCTGTCTTGTTTATTAGGGCTGTCAAAGTCAATGCGATAATAAGGCGTTTACGCAAATTCGTTTTAACGCCACTAATTTCTTTAACGCAACTTGTGTTTTTTAAGTTTGAAGCGGGCTCAGTTTTAAAGCTAGAATGAAGATACTGGCATCATATGAAACTAGAAAAATTGAAGGAAGTAAAAACTGGCATGTCCATTTTCAAAGGGGTTCCTTGACCTCTGACCTCAAGATATGTGAATGAAAAAGGGTTCTATGGGTACCCACGAGTCTCACCTTTACAGACATGCCCACTTTATGATAATCACATGCAGTTTGGGACAAGTCTTAGTCAAGTCAGCACACTGACACACTGACAGCTGTTGTTGCCTGTTGGGCTTGAGTTTGCCATGTTATGATTTGAGCATATTTTTTATGCTTAATGTAGTACCTGTGAGGGTTTCTAGACAATATTTGTCATTGTTTTGTGTTAATTGATTTCCAAAAATAAATATATACATACATTTGCATAAAGCAGCATATTTGTCCACTCCAATGTTGATAAGAGTATTAAATACTTTACAAATCTCCCTTTAAGGTACATTTTGAACAGATAAAAAACATGATTAATTTCCGATTAATCGCAATTAACTAATATGGACAATCATGTTTTTAACCGTGATTCAATATTTTAATCCAGTGGTTCTCAAACTGTGGTAGATCTCTGTAGTGGTCATGGAGGAATCTCTGAAATAGGGCTGGAACGCGATGAATCCTCTCACATCAACACACAGTCAGTCTGTGAACAGCTGATCAGAGAGGCCACGCTGGAGACAGCTACAACTACTCGTTACTGTGAATTCAATACAACTTTACAAGTGTAAAGCCAAGATATGTTATTATTACACCTGTTCAACAAGCATAAACATGATGAAACTGTTAAAGGAAAGCAACGTTTCAATCTGCACAGTTCGTTAGCTCGGCGGCTAACAGCTGACTGTAAACACGTGTAAGTTATCTAGTTGAGTTGTGACTGACTTTAGTTCCCTGGTCAGCAGTGATCCAGTGTTCAGTGTCAGGGGAGTTTATTGTGAAGGAACGGAAGACGTGAAGCGGTGATGCGCTGCAGACTGAGCCTCTGTGTTATTATTTTATTACCTTCATAAAGTATCATAAACCCTCGGCCACACCAGCTGAAACTAAAGCTGCAGCAGGCTGTGTAGTCTCACTGTTTAGGTCAGTTTGTCTCATATCTTACATGTAAACTCATCAGCTGAAACCAAACAGCTCCTCTTCACTCTATCAGTCCTAATGTTACTGCAGCAGAGGACAGGAGGACAGAGGACAGGAGGGCATGAGGACAGAGGACCAGAGGACAGGAGGGCATGAGGACAGAACAGAGGGAGGACAGAGGACAGAGGGAGGAGGACAGAGGACAGGAGGACAGAGGGAGGAGGACAGAGGACAGGAGGGCAGAGGACAGGACGACAGAGGACATAGGGAGGAGGACAGAGGTCAGGAAGGCAGAGGACAGAGGGAGGAGGACAGGAGGGCAGAGGACAGGAGGACAGAGGACAGGAGAACAGAGGACAGGAGAGCAGAAGACAGAGGACAGGACAGGAGGACAGAGGACAGGAGGAATGACTGATACTGACTGATGTCTGTGTTCTTCAGTCTTTATAAACTTCACTTAGTATTTTCATGTCAGGAATATGATTTATTTTATTAACATGTTAGATAGTTTCCAGTGAGATATTAAGGAGTTTATATGGTGACTTTTCTGTTGTAAACATTACTGTTGCTGCTCTAGAAACAACATTTAGCCTGGTTATATATAAAATACAGTATATGCATATGTATAGCGAATATGCACTCTTCAATATTTGTTTATTTATCACAAGTCATATCGTCATCACAATATTGAACAGTGTTATCGCACATCGCAGATGTTCCTCATATGGTGCAGGCCTAGTGTGAGAGGCTGCCCCTTGCGTAGTATGAGAGTTGTGTGGAATAGTAAGTGCAAGTTCTAGTGCTACCTCTTTGTACAGCGTGGCTGTGGCTGACAAAAGTCAACAACAAGTAATATTCTTGTTAGGAATAAATTTGCCTCCTGTGTGAACTGTGCATTGCTGAATAGGGTAGGCCTACGCTACTGTATTTTAACATTGGTCATAATGGTGGTACTTGGAGAGCCAAATATTTTCTGAGGTGATACTTGGTGAAAAAAGTTTGAGAACCACTGTTTTAGTCGATTGACAGCCCTAGTCTTCACCTGTAAATGATTCAAGAACCAGAGTTAGATCAAAATATAGATTTATTTGAACTTAGTCGAAGAACAACACAGTGCATTTCTAACAAGCAGATCTACTGTGAATAGTGTGGGACAATAAGACACGTTGTAGGCCTACTAAAGCCCAGAGAGACGACTCTGCTTCGTCCATTAATTTCTTAAGAGTAACTTGATTCACATGCTGGACTTAGAAAAGTAACTCAATCACCATTAGAAACACTGCTACAAAGGTGGGTTATATTAGGTTGCATGCCCTGTAGCAGTTTTGTACACGTCTGCTATATACTGACCTCATTTTCTGTTTAAAACTCCTCCCATTTAATTATTACTTTTATGAAACACTTGCTGTTTTCTGACTGAAACATTAGTTGTTCCATTTGAACACTCATATCGGAGTGCTGATTATCAGACCTCTTATCATTTAACCAAATACAGTATGACCCACATCTGTAGCCGTGTTGTTTTGACAAACCCCCTGAATAAAATGAAAAAATAAAATGTCAGTCATACTGAGTCCTTTAGGCACTAGTGTACAACAGGTCTTCCCTGTTTCCCCGTCTAATATTACAGTAACTAAATGTCAACAAACATGTTTGTATTTGCCCACACTGGGTGAAATAGTCATAGTGCATATCTGAGTATACAGCATTGGGTTTGCTCTCTACTCTCTAATGAGTACAAACATATTCATGCAAAAGACTGCCAGCTTCTTAAAAGAACTATTATCTACAGCATTCCTACAATAAAAGGCATAAAGTCAGTTGATTTTTCCCAGGGTCCTTGAAACTCACAGCCACTCTAGCAATGTTATTAGTACCTGATTCACACCTGCTTCATTAAAACTAAATTAGCAGTGTTCCCACGTAAAACAGAGTAAAACTGACAGTTATATTGTGTATATGTGAACTGATCTGCAGCAGAGGGATATGTTCATGGCAAGGATTCGCTACTGTGAACAGACACAGGTAGTATTGGAGTGATTCAACTGGTTCACACAACAGTATGTAACCATTGTTTGTGTATGTTTCCTTTAACTGGGACACTCGGATGGCGGTCTAACATTACCCCAACGATTTTCCCGGTTTCCTCCCAGGGTCACTCACATATTTCTCCAAATTTATGACACATTCTTACACCTTTTTGTACTCTCAACCTGTTTCTGGCACTGTACAGCGTGTATAAGCCTTACTGTTTCCCCCCGGACAATAATAGAGCTACGCCTAATGTTGTTTCCCGGTGGAAGAGACACAGCGAAAAGCCGTCGTCGCTTAGATCTCGCATACATATCATATTTTACATATCTTATTATTTTGTTATTTTCACTCTTTAAAAGTCACCAGAATGCAGGAAACAAAGTCTCTGAAACTACAATTTTTTTTCTGGAGGAGGACCCCCACATGCCCCACTTTGGTTTTGAAATCTATTTCTGAGGTCACAAGGTTGGCAAGTATGCCACTACCTGATCAAAGGCCTACAGTTACACGCGTCCTCATAGAAGATTTGAGGGTCTGTCCAGAGCAGCTGACTCTATCCAATAATAGTACACCAGAACAAAGAGTTGGAGAGTCTTAACATACTGCTTGTATAGCCTGCTGAAAGCCAAAGACACCAGACACCAGCTTTCACCAAGATTCTTGTTTTTTCTGCAAACAAAGACCTTTAAGGCGCCCGGTGGGGTTTTCTTATAAAAACAAAAGTTCTGTTTACATTCAGTGCTTCTCACCAACCAAACTATTAATCGATTATCAAAATAGTTGCAGATGTATTTTCTGTCGATTAAAATCCCCTAATCATTGCAGCTCTCCATTGTAGCGCATCCTTTCCTGAAATACATCCCTCTGCCACACAGCGATATAAATGTGAAAGATCCATTTAAGGGAAACAAAACCACTGCTGTAAGGCAACACACAAAATCAATAACTGCCCAAGTGCTTTATAACTGTACACTGAGAGTGTAATAAACATTGCAGCATGAGAAAAGCATTTACAGTTTGGTCACAACAAATGGGAATCGTTAAAAAAAGCAGTTCCCTCAACGGTCGCCGACAGAATAATAGAGTAACAATTTAGTAGTGCAGTTCTGCCGTTTGTATTCGCCAAGCGTGTACACACATTGGGTTTAAAAATGATGACGGCCATACGTGTAACAGCTTGTGCTTCCTCGTTTTAGATTAAATTAAATCCCTCCCGTCACACAACCCTCCAGGTACTATAACAAGAACATCTAAAGAACAAAATGTAATTACATGGTAAAACAGGGGAGTATAAATATTTGGACAGCATGAAAAAAAGGGCGTTTACGTGGCAAAGGCCTCTCATATCATCACAGTGAGAATCATAAAGAGCACTTGACTAAAACACACATAACATGTCTGATTAAAAAAATAAATAAATCACACTGGTTTGAACATTCAGTGAAATTTCAGTTACCCTTTTCTTTCTTGTCTAATAAGCAGTTTTTCCATAAGGAGAGTAAGGCAGATGCTCCGGTAGTTGTGGTTTAGAGGGTCTGTCAGCCAAGAGTGTCTCGTTAATCTAGAATTAGACACAGTGAGTGCATTATTAATAGGGCTCCATTTGACATTTACACAAGCTTAATACACATTTAGCTGTGATATCACTAGTATTATAGTGGTGTTAGAGAGGTTCATGGTCTTTAATTGTTATATTTAATTAACAGAAAGAAACTCGTATAACATTCTGAGATTTCAGTTTGACTTTCTTGTGAGCCAAGATACTGTAAGTGCATCACTCACTGGAAAGCGGCTCCACCTCCATGGCTTTGGACAAACTCAGAGCTGAGTTCTGTTTGGGCCGTGCCCCCAGCTCCCGCCCCTCTCTGGCTGGATTCTGGTTTTCATCCAGAGGTTTCTTCTCCTTCTCCCCCTCCTCTGGGTTGTAGTAGCCCCCCTCCTCTGCCACCATCTTCTCCACTCTCTCCAGCAAGCGCCCCACCTGGGGATGCTCCCCGAATATGCAGTTATTAATGACAAAGTACCTTCGCTTACACTTCTCCATCACCCACTGCAGCTCCTTGCCCTCCCTGCGAATGTACCTCTCAATTGAAATGGTCCTCAACACGTCCGCCCAGGTGAAAACCACAATTGTGTGCTTCCACACGTGCTCGCCGAAGAGGCTCACATGCTCCTCGATGCGAGCGCGGTCCACCTCTGTGAACATGCCCACGGGGATGACGAGCAGGAAGACGTGTGGACCTGGAGGGCAAAGGGATGCTCCTCTCACTAGCTCCTGTTTATAGGAGGGTGGTGTATCCTGGGCGGAGAACCAGCCTGGAGTGTCCACCACAGTCACCTGCCGTCCTAGCACTTCTGTCTGTCTCTTCACACAGAACTCGGCCGCTCGCTCCAAGCGAAACTCCTCCCGGCCTATGATGGTGTTTCCAGTCAGGCTCTTCCCCGGCCACCTCCAGCCCAGCACCACCAGACGAACCTCGGGCAGGCGGTTAGCCACCTTGGCTGCAGCTGCTGCTGCCTTCTTGGCCTCCTCTTCTGTTCCAGTGGCATCTCTGGCTGTGGTCAGTAAAGTTATATATTTCAGTATTGGGATAGATTGCTATAGGGTCTTGACAAGAGTTTATATACTAACAAGAATGTAAATCACAAGTTTCCTCACGATACAATATTATATCAATTCTTTTGACAACGATACGATATTTATATATTACAATACTAATAATTTAGTTCAACTCAATGTAATGGGTATTGTAGTTTTTATCTTTTTTTGGCTACCATATAAACTCATAATATAACGTAGTTACATCAGTACATTGAGTTGAACTAAATTATTAGTCAATTAATTAATTGACTACTTGATGACAGAAAATTCATGGGTACAATTTCTGATGAGCAGTTAATTCATTGTTTAGGTAATTTTTAACGCAAAAATAGAAGCTCCATAAATGCATTTTTCATTATTTTCTGATATGTTACATCCCTAATACTAACTATGACTATTTTAATTATTATTATAATTAACCTGCTGGATATTTTCTCAATTAATCGTTTGGTCAGTAACATATCAGAAAATAATGAAAAATGCATTTATAGAGCTTCTATTTTTGCTTTAAAAATTACCTAAACAATGAATTAACTGATGATCAGAAACTGTAGCCAATTAATCGATTAATTAATTGACTAATAATTTAGTTCAACTCAATGTAATGGATATTGTAGTTTTTACCTTTTTTTTTGGCTACCATATAAACTAATAATATAACGTAGTTACACCAGTACAATAAAAAACAATACTTTTTAAATATTTAAGATATAAAATGTGTGTTTTTGTTGTGATATCCATCACATATGATGATATTAGCTTCCCAATCAGTTACCCATTACATTGTGCTAAATCCATGAGAATACAGGCATAGGACTTAGTTAATAACAGAGTAATAACAACACTGAAGTAGGTGAAATACTTATTTCTCTTTCAAGAAAGAGAACTTTCTGTTTGATGACGTCATACATCCGGGTTTGTGTGGTCATGTTTAGCCTGTAAACAGTTCAAAGCTAACTTTGTGCTAATTTTATTAGCATAGGAAACTCCCCATTATATCTTTAATAACTTATACAGTTAAACATAATAAAGTTAGTGGCTCACCTTCCGTGTGAAGTGGTCTACTCGCTTCCATACTCTGTGTTAGTCCTGATCGAGGTTGTATTCAGGTATAAGTTGTCTTTGTGCGGCTGGTTCAACACTAACTAGAGGACTTCCTCCTACCTGCTGACAGAGAAGAGAAGCTAACCGGACGTACAGACGTTACACCCGGTCACACCTTTCAAAATAAAAGCATGACCGGATGTAAGATAATGAGACAAAAGGGTGATAGTTAAGGATGTAAATACAGTATAGAAGCTATACCAGGGGCCAGCAACCTTTACTATCAAAAGACCCGTTTTAGGTAAAAAAAATCTGTCTGGAGCTGCAAAACATTTGATCATTGTGATGACATAGTTTATAGTCTAAGTATATAGTATATAAGTTTAATGCGGTGAGGGCCAAAGAGCAAATGTATTACGGAGTATTAGGGCCACATTGAGGGAAAAAACATCTAAGAATAACAGAATAAAGTCATGACTTTACGAGAATAAAAGTCATATTACGAGAATAAAGTCATAAATTTAGGGGGGGAAAAGTCGTAATATTACGGGAACAAAGTCACAATTTAACGAGAAAAAAAGTTGTAATATTAAGAGAATAAAGTCGTAATATTACGAGAAAAAGTTGTAATATTACGAGAATAAAGTCATAACTTTAGGAGAAAAAAAGTTGTAATATTACGAGAATAAAGTCATAAATTTAGGAGAAAAAAGTCGTAATATTACGAGAATAAAGTCATAAATTTAGGAGAAAAAAAGTCATAGTATTACAAGAATAAAGTCATAAATTTAAAGGGACTATTTGTAACTTTCAGAAATGCTTCTTAACAGCGACACCTGTGGCCGTGAAATCAACGAAAGTCAGCGTCGGGCTCGCGCTTGCTCGCTCTCAATATACCTGAACGAGCATCACTCAAAACAGTGAGTCGACACAAGTCAGCTAAAACCACAATATCACTCTATATTTCAGCTGCTTGGCAGTAATGTTAGCTGACCAGACGAAGGTCTCTCCATGAACATGATTTAGATCTGATCCTAGTGTTGGCTTTTCCTGCCTAAGTGCAGGCTGAGGCAGCGGGGCTCTCCAGCGTGTCGCTGAACGCGCATATGCGAGCGCGCATGTGTGCCGACCCGCTACATTTATGCGCGTACAAAGTTACAAATAGTCCCTTTAAGGGGAAAAATGTCGTAATATTATGAGAATAAAGTAATAAATTTAGGGGGAAAAAAGTCTTAATATTACGAGAATAAAGTCATAAATGTAGGATAAAAAAAGTCGTAATATTACAAGAATAAAGTCATAACTTTAAGAGAAAAAAAGAAAATAACAGGTAAAATTACTACTTTATAATATTATGACTTTATTCTCGAAATCTCAGATTTATTTATTTTTCCTCAATGTGGCCCTAATACTCCGTCGTACCATAGACAATGATAAATAAAAATGAAAATGTAAACAAAAAACAGTTATTCATTTCCATTTTAAAAAATCGACAGGGAGCCACTGGAGAGGAGCTAAAGAGCCACATGTGGCTCCATAGCCACATGTTGCAGACCCCTGATCTATACCATTGATGAGTATTAAGTGAACTAAAATGTCTTTTAAAATTGGTATCATTTGTAATTAGGGTGACCAGATACTAACAAACCAACATCTGGTCACCCTTGTAATCCAAACAAATCTAATTTTCATCCACTGTAAATACAGTAATTAGGACAATACTTTTAGACAATAGTCTATGTAGGGGACGGTTTTATTGTTGAACGTTGATGCAAGCAAGCAATATATTTACAACATTAAAGCAAAATCAGACTTTATTTACAGCCAATACAGTTAAGCATTCTGATCTGTGTTAAAAACATCACAGGCATATCTTCGTTATGTCTTCATTAGGCCTATCAAAGTAGTGCATGTACAGGCTAACAAAACAAAAACAATACATTTTGTTTATTCCTTCACTTAAAAATGTTAATTTCTTGATAAATATAATCTGTAAAGTGGCATTACAAGCCAATAAGCTTATTTTCCCTAAGAACCTTCAAAAATAATATAAAAAGCTTAAAAAGAGAGAGAGAGAGATGGCTGTACATTAAAGCTGCCTTAATGTAATCAAGTTGCCCACGATGCCAGCATGGCCATGTCGTCATCATCTTCAACCCTTTTCTTGGTTGCTGTAGAAAGAAGGACAAAAATGAATGCTACCAAATTATTATGGACCATTTATATCAGGGTAAGGCTAAGGGTTACGTAGGCTAAGGGTACTAAGGGTTAATATAAGCATAAAATTCCACCAAAACAGTGTAAACAGTGTATATGTTTAAAAATGTTACATGGCCATATGTTTTATGTTTTTCTAGCCCAAAATGATGTCTTCAAAGTGCGGATTTTGGTCTGACCAACAGTCAAAAACCCCTGAAGGTATAACGTTTTATTGCTATGCAAAAAAAGCAGCAAATGTTAATCTTTGGAAAGCTGAAGTAAAAATTTGGTATTCTTACTGGATAAATAACTATTCAATGTCCTCAGTATCAGCCATATGATTGTATTTTTGGCAGCTCAATTCTAAAATTCATATTTGGTGATAACAATGTGAAAGTGTCCCGTACATTTAAAAAAGCCGCTGTAGTAATTTGCCCTCTAATACAGAGTTGAACTTACTTGCGCGGTGACTGGCCGGTGCAGACGGCAGTCTGGAGCTGGGCACGCTGGGTAATCCGCCCATTCTCTTCATGTTGTCCTCCAGCTCCTCCTGTTCCAGCTCCTCCAGCTCGGCCATCAGCTCATCCTAAGAAAACACAAGTTGCACAGGAGTGTTGTTAGATGCATTTTGTAAAAGAAGAGAGTGAATGCTGCTATGAAAGAGGAAGTAAAAGATCTCAACCTCGTCATATGTCTCGCCGAAAGGTCCAGAGATTGCTTCACTGATCTCTTTGGCCACGTCCTGTTGCTCTGTGATGTCCTGCATCAGATCATCTATCTTGTCAATGTCCCTGAAAATAAGAAAAGAGAGAGGCAAAGAGTTTAGATTACACATCACTGTAAACTTAAGTTTAAACGTTTTCCTCACTTTAAGGAGTTCCTTTAAAAACAACCCCCCAAATTATATATATATATATTTTTTATTTTTTATTCTTGGATGCTATAAAGCAAAAAGATGGAAACAATTAACTGAACTTATAGGGCTGCAGCTAATGACTATTTAATTATTGAAAATGATCATGATTATTTTCCCTTTCATTTATTAATAGTTTTCTTTTTCACCTAAAACAAAACAATTTGTAAAAGTTTGTCCTGAGTTGAGGATTTTCCTTTTAGCTTTATGAATAAAAATAAATATTCCTGAACATTTTTAATTTGCTAAGGTGAAATCCTTTTTGCAGTTTTCCATTCTAAAGTATGTTACAAAATGCCTTAACATGATGTTGCTGGCACACACTGCTAGGTTTCCTATCAAGAGTCAAATTAATCAGCTTGCAAGGTCAACTGGAAAAATAACTTGATACAAAAACACAATCGTGCCAGGACTTTTAGGGATTGTTATTGCTGTATATCCCAAGATTTTTCGAGTAAGAAGATACAGTTTTCAACAATATCTTATCAGTTCTTGTTGTTTTATGAAGCCCATGTTCTTACATGTTGTCATGGACCTCCTTCATGGCCTTGGCAGCAAAGCTCATGTTCTTCAGGACCTCCGTGTTGGTGTGTGAGTTCTCCAGAGCTTCCCTCTGGAACTCGATGGTGGAGAGCGTGCCATCGATCTGCGTCAGCTGCTGCTCCAAGCGCTTCTTCCTCTTCAAGGCCTGCAGGGCAGCTGATACAGAAATATTGTGTGATTTTTTTTTGTGACAATTTGCACACCTTTCCTCTGGCCTCTGCTATTTGGTTGAGTGCTGGGCGTTCACAAACAAAAGAAACAAAGTCCCTCCCTTTGTTTATTTTTAGTCTGAGGTGATTCAACGAGCAATGCAGCAGCACAAGGTTTTACCTGAGAAAACACAGTGAACACTGTTTCTTGCACAGAGAGAGCAACTCTCAGGTTAAATAAAATATATTTTATTTGATCGGTCACATGACTTTATTCTCGTAAAGTTATGACTTTATTCTCGTAATATTACGCCTTTTTTCTCGTAAAGTTATGACTTTATTCTCGAAAAGTTATGACTTTATTCTCGTAATATTATGACTTTATTCTTGTAATATTATGACTTTTCTCGTAAAGTTATGACTTTTTTCTCATAATATTATGACTTTATTCTTGTAATATTACGACTCTTTTTCTCGTAAAGTTATGACTTTATTCTCGTAATATTATGACTTTTTTCTCGTAAAGCTTTGACTTTTCTTGCACATGGAGAGCAACTTTCAGGTTAAATAAAACTTATTTTATTTGATCATCATGTCATCTCACTTGTTACAAACCTGTTATACTTGCTAGACCATTTGCTCACATGGAAAACATCATCACAACCTCAAAAACAAATCACCGTAGGCAAATCATCTTATAGGGAAGTATGTGTAGCTTAGAGGCCTTATTGTTACTTTATTGTTTCGCTCCAACTCTGAGTTCTTTTAAATCAAGCTTAGAACTTTCCTGTTTGCTGCTGCCTTTCATTAAACCAGATAATGATCTTATACTGCAACTAGAGCTTTTACTCTTGTGTGTTATACTCTTTTTTAGCTTCTATCCTAAAGCTTTTATTTTTAACTTGTTTTTATTTTCTAATCTTTAATGTTTTTATAACTGTTTTAATTATGTCTTAATGTTCTTTTGCACTTTGTCGCAATGTTCTTGAATGTTTATGTAAAGCACTTTGAATTGCCCTTTGCTGAAATGTGCTCTACAAATAAAGCTGCCTTGCCTTACTGAAAGTATTATAAACTTTAATACTTGTAAAGAGTTTTTCCTTCGATTTGTCCCTTAAATCTTCTTAAAAGTACAATTTTAAGCCCTAGGAGCACATAGGCCTCATAAATGCCTTTTATCAAAGGTGAACAGGTGCACAGGTGTTTACACACTAGGATAAAAATCCTACCTCTCTTGTTTTTTGTGCCATTCTTCTTGGCTATCATTAGTTCCTGCTGTATCCTCTTCTCCAGGTAGTCTTGTTTCTTCGTCAGCATTTCTTCTGTTTCCCTGAGTTTGTGGATGGCCTCTTGAGGTGAAGGACCTTTGGACCGGTGGTGTCTGGACCTAGAGGAGCTCGATGAACTCGAGCTGGAGCTGGAGCTCCCCTTGAATAATTTCGCGATTTTGCTCATTTTTTTAGCAGCTTTTTGTGTATAAACTGCGCAGGTAACAAAAGCTCTCCACAGCCTCTGTGTCGCCCTTCACGATGTTTTTACAGGCGGGTGTGTTGCGAGCGGATTTTCCAGCTCGACGGCTTTGTGTGCTTTCAATTCAAACCAGAACCTTTCACCACACCTTTCAGCATTACCTGCGTGACGTAGTGACACCTGACGCACTTCCTCCTCCCCCTTTTCATAGTGAGCTCTCTCTTAGCTTGGTTTGAAGTTGGTTAACAAATAATTAAAAAACTTTTTTTTTTTAAATAATCAAACGATAACTTCCGTTATAATTTTGCACAAATTATAATAATAATAATAATAATAATAAACTTTATTTGTATAGCACCTTTCCAAACAAAGTTACAAAGTGCTTTACATAAGTTAAAATAGTGCAAGATAAAAAACAATACAGATAAAAACATAGGCCAAAATAAAATGTTGAACGTAAGACTTTTGTACAAAAAGTCAACAATTAATACCGTAAGTGTTTTGTGTAAGGCGATAAAATAAAAAATAAAAAATTGAAACCTGCATCCTAATATGAGCTAAAAGTCAAGTAAATACTGTTATACACATAAAAAAAGGTTAATAAAAAATAATTTGTCTCAGTGAAACTTTAAAAAGAAAGCAGAAAAAAAACTCAGTCACGTGGTTTCACTGTTGGGGTCAAAGGTTGTGTTCACTTCCTTTGGGTTCCTGCACACATAGGGGTGGAAGGAAATGAGAATGCAGATATATTGGCCAAACAATCATTAAAACGACACTTAATTGACATACAAATACCGTTAAGTAAAGCAGAGATTAAAACTATCATTAAGGACTAAAATGCACAAAACCTGCCAAGAATACTGGGACTTAAGTGACACCGGGAGACATCTGTACAGTATTCAGAAACATGTAGGAGCTGGTGGAATACGGAGCGGGAGCCCAAGGGAAGAGATGGTCATTACCCGTCCGAAAATAGGACATACAGGATTAAACCAAACACTCCATAGAATAGGCAAGCACCCAACTGGACTATGCACGCACTGTAATAAACCGAAAACTGTCAAGCATGTTCTTATAGAGTGCAACAAATATGACGAAGAAAGAAGGGAATTGCTATCAGGAGTAGATGATGGAAATATTACAATGGGGAATCTGTTAGGAAAGACATCTAAGAAAGTACACAATCTTCTAATCAATTACTTAAGGGCAACAGGAATAATGGAGATAATTTAATTATTATTAGTATTATTGTTATTATTATTAGTAATTATTATTTATTTATTTATGTTATTGTTATTATTTTATTTTATTTTTTTCCTGCCAATCTATTGCTCCACACTCCAGTCCGGTAGGTGGCGGTAATGCACCTACCGCCAATAAACACCAAAGAAGAAGAAGAAGTGTTGACTTCCGTAGCATGCTAACGGCTAACGGCTAGCTATCCAATGGCTGAAATAGACATTGGGAAGCATTGTCAGATCGATTCCTGCAGTCAGAAAGGTCTGTTTCATCTCCACCTGAGTAACGACAAGAAAGGATGTTGATGTTTGATATTGTCCTGTCATATACGTTAATATGAAACACATTGAGCGGCTCTTTAGCGTGGTTAGCCTGTTAGCTGTGTAGCAGCTACAATGCAATGTAACGTTACTTTGTATCTATCAGACATCAATGTCTTCTACCTAATAAGGTCAGGGATCAGGGGTCAAAGGTCAGCAACCTGCTGCTCTTCAGCTCCTCTCCAGTGGCTCCCTGTGGATTTATAAACATGGAAATGAATAACTGTTTTTTGTTTAACTTTTCATTTTTATTTATCATTGTTGTAGGTCTATGGTAGGACAGAGTGTTAGGGCCACATTGAGGGAAAAAATAAACCTGAGATTTCAAGAATAAAGTCATAATATTACGAGAATAAAGTCATAATATTATGAAAAAGAAGTCAGAAGTTTATGAGAAAAAAAGTTGTAGTATTATGAGAATAAAGTCAGTATTATAAAGTAGTAATTTTACGTGTTATTTTCTTTTTTCTCGTAAAGTTATGTTTTTTTTCTCGTAATATTATGACTTTATTATCGTAATATTATGACTTTATTTTTGTTATATTAAGACTTTTATTCTCATAAAGTTATGACTTTATTCTCATAATATTATGACTTTATTCTCGTAATATTATGACTTTATTATTGTAATATTCTGACTTTTTTCTCATAATATTACAACTTTTTTCTCTTAATGTTACAACTTTTTTCTTGTAATATTCTGACTTAATTCGGTAAATCTCAGATGTTTTTTTCCCTCAATGTGGCCCTAATATTCCGTAGTGCAATTTGCTCTTTGGCCCTCACTGCATTAGACTTATATACTATATACTTAGACTATAAACTGTGTTACCTTCATCATAATGCTCAAATATTTTGCAGCTCCAGACAGATTTCTTTTTATTATTTTGCCTAAAATGTCTCTTTTGATAGTAAAGGTTGCTGACCCCTGGCATAGACTGATAGTGTCATAGTATTGACAGAATTGGCAATGAGGTGTCTGTGTTTTGCAGTTTGCTGAATTTGTTCTCCATGTTATTCTTTCAGATTTTCTTCCATTTGCTTGTAATCTCTGCCGTGGTGTTTTCTGGTAAGAAGTCACCATCACCCAAAGGAAAGAAATGTCTAAAGTTAGAGGAAGTATTCAGATCCTGTACTCTAAGTGATAAAGGAGTTATTCCAAAAAAAATGTTTGTGGATATAGGAACACTATTTTGCTCTGAACTATACTTTTCACCTCCACATGTTTTATTTTTGATGAAATATCTTTGTGTTTCTTACAGCCTTGAGCACAGAAGCAGAGAGGCCCATTCATGTTCACGGTGTGAGGTACACTGTGTTGTTGATTACATATTCCCAATGTCCTTCTTTGATAAGATTACTACTGGAACATGTTGCTCTGTTCCTTAATTCCTTAGATACTGGCTGGATTGTTTTAATATTTCCTTTGACTTTCTCCAGGAGCCAGTGAAAAAGGAAACACAGACCGTGGGAGGCAGCACAAGTTATCCATGTTCATTTCAAGACTGCAAGGGAAAAGAATTGTTGCCGGTGATATGTCCACAGTGTGAAAAACATTTCTGTTTGGCGTAAGTTTACAGTTTCTTCTCTTTTTCTTTAACCTTTTTAATAAATCAACATACTTTGTGTTAATCTGTACAGTACATCTTAGCTCATATACTTCATACAGAGGCCTCATTATGTACAGTATATTACTATCTTATCAATGAAACCGCTAAACTGAAAGGTACATATTTCTCTTGTTCTTGCCTTATAGCCATCGTCATCAAGATGATCACAAGTGTGAGAAGTTGGAGGTCCAAAAGCCTCGAATGGCAGCCACTAAAGAGCTGGTGCAAAAGATTGTTGGTCAGTTACAGTGTAGTCTCTAGTATTTGCTATTTTGACAGAATTCCTTCTGTGATTCCTTATTTGTCCACATGGGATCAGTGTTGAACAAAATGCTCTCATCTTTTTCATAACTAATGTACATCTGTTTGTGTTCTTTAACCTACTTACATTTGGATTATGTTTGTCACTTTCTTTTGGCTACTCAGAGTCAAAGGACTTATCTAAAAGTAAAGGGCGCAGAGGAGCAAAGAACAGTGCAACTGCAGCTAAGGTAGCATTAATGAAACTGAAGCTGCATGCTGCAGGAAACAAGGGGCTGCCACAGGTAAAGTCCTATAGCTGTCTTGTTTTTTTTAAGTAGTATTGTGATAATACATTTTCCTATTGATATTATCTACAGTGTAACCTTTATGTATTATTTTGTGTTTATTATTTTGTACTCTTCCTGTCCTTTCTTGGCCTTCCAGACAGAAAGATCCTATTTTCAGGTTTATCTTCCTAAGGAATCCAAAGACGCCAGCCAACCCATGTTCTTCTGTTCCAAATGGAGTGTGGGGAAAGTGGTGGATTATGCAGCCTCTCTAGCTAGCCTCAAGAACAACAACAATGTACTGACAGCTAAGGTAACAGATAGCAAGAGTACAGTCACTTATCTGATCTGCTTCCCTCACCTTTCAGCCTATTTTTTTTGTTTCTTAGACTATCCTTTCTTGTCTTTTTCATAACATCCACTTCTTAAAATAAGATAAAAGAAGAATATTGTCAACAGTAAAGCTCATATATAGATCAACCTTGTTTGCACACATGAAATGCAGGTGTTAGCCGCAGGAGACAACTCTGTTTACCAGAAGCTGGATTAAGCAGTGTTATGCATGTAATGTTTTGCATGTCAAAAGGGTTAAAGCCATAAGCAGTACATCATTTCCGTGTATTCACGCTTTTTCTCACGGTTACCTACACTTGTAGTTAATAGCCAATAACGTGAAGTTTCTTAGTGATGCTTCAATTGCTTTTCAACACAAAATATAGGTTTTCATCTCAAAACAAAGGTATTCCATATTTTAATCTAAGAGGTCATGTTTTCTTCCACATGTAATTAATTTGTAAACTTGCATTTAAATATTCCTGGGGAAAAAAGCATAGCATAGTGCATATTTCTTGAATAAGTCTTAACAGCGCGCCTCTCTCCTCTCCATTTGTAGAAGCTGCGGTTATGTCATCCTCAGACAGGTGAGGCTCTCCGGATGGACGACACTCTGCTCTCGCTGCTGGCTCACCCAGAAACTCCTCTGTACAATGGGGGTAATATGATCCTGGAGTACCTGGACAATGAATGCATAGGCCTGGAAAATGTCTCTGACTATATCACACAGACCTGATAAACCAACGCCAGAAGATTTCTGATTGCCATTTGTATTTCTGTCAATAAAATGTTCTGTTGAAATGTTAAACTTTGCTTCTTCATTTGTCAGGTTCTATTAAAATGTGGTGCACATGGTTATCACAGCATTTAATCCATTTTAACTGCAAGGTGGTGTTTTTGTGACTACACACTTACATGTCTGCTGGGACTTAATCCTACTCCATTATAAACCATGTCATCACACATAGTGTTGCACGACCCAGGTGGGACTTGAACCCACAATCCCCAGCTCCGGAGGCTGATGCCTTATCCATTAGGCCACTGGGCCGACAAATTATATTAAACAATATTTTATTTTCTCTTACAACAAGGAGCTATGTGAATATGGAAGGGCAATACAACAGTTTTCACTGGGGCCTAATCTGCTATTCTGTTTTTTATGGGTGTTATTTCGTCAGGTCATTATGCTGTTGCTGCATGCTTGAGGCTAAGACTTTAATTAAATCAGTCAGCACATTTTGTGCAATTTAGTGCAGTGTGGGGTGTTTTACAATACAATAACAGAAGCAAGCAATACAATTGGACAACACACAGGTTTAAAATAGATGAAATCTCAAAACCAACAAATAAAATCTAGAAAACTGGTGTGCAAAGACAATATTTGGATCATTGAATAATGAAGATCCAGAACAAATTATGTTGTTGTTGTTATGTTAAATTACGTTTCAGGTCCTTCCTTCCTGCAGCTGTCAGACTCTACAACCAGCACTGTTCCCAGTAGACCACTGACACTCACTTACACACCAAAAACTGACAATAACATGATATTTTCAGGTGGAATAACATTTCATTCTCACTGTGCAATATCATTTTCCACTTGTGCAATTTTGTTAATAGTCTGTTTATTGTCAGTAGTGTATATACTGCTCCTATTTTTATACTTCCTTCTATTTAAATGGTTCATATTTTGTTTCACTTTGTTTAGCTCTTTTTTTACTGTGTTAGCTGATGCATCTTGTTTTTTGCACTATCCCTTTTGCTGCTGTACACTGCAAATTTCCCCACTGCGGGACTAATAAAGGAATATCTTATCTTATCTTATCTTTTTATGCAAAGCAAGACTGAGAATACATGCATTTATACGTATGTATAAGTATTATAATGGTTCCAAATGCTTGTTCCAAATCCTAGACAGATATGAATAGTTTATTGTTTATTTGTTTTGCACAATTTAAGACTATACAACATAACAAAAAAATAAATGAATAATATACAGTGCAGGAAGAGGCAAAAAACCCACTGGGCTTATCTGACGCCTCTACCTAAAGACAAGATTAATATAAAGAAATAATATGACTACATAATAGTGATAACAAAACAATTAGGACAAGATATATATAATAACAATAACAATACAGTAAATATATAAAAAAAGACAAGTAAGTGTGTGTGTGTGAGAGTGTGTGTGTTGCATGGAAGTGTATGGTTGTGGTAGTGAACATGCATATCTTAAATACAAGCAAAAACAACTCTGAATGTTGCAGTTCTTGTTTGGTTTCAGCTGCTGCGTTGCGATAAGCAGTCAAGACATTTGACACAGATCTGGCCTAGGAATTGACAGAGCAAGATTCAACCAATCACATTAGCTGTCATTTAAATGCCCAGCCAATCAGGAGAGAGCTTGACTAAAAGTGGGCGTGTACGTTATCAAGCATATATAAATTTAACCAATCACATTAGCTGTCATTTATACGAACAGCCAATCAGAAGAGAGCTTTACTAAAAGTGGGCGTATCCGTTATCGTAGCGTATATAAACAGGAAAAGGGGCTTGGTTACCACACTCCGTTGTTTTCATCAGAGTAGATGTGTCGTTGACGATTTGCAGACTTCCTTGACCCAGTTTTTGGTAATTTATTCGGTTTGGTAGCTCGGCTAGTTAGTTAACTACTTCTCTGATCGAGTCGCTTATAAAAAAAGCGACTTGATTTAGCTAAATAACGAGGTTTTCTTTGTGTAATCAGGTCGTATAAAGGGATGCCGCTGCAGACAGACTCCGACGGACGACAACAGTCTCTGGATTTAATCTCATCGCATTTAATCGGCAAAAGCAGTTTTTCTATAAATTTAAAAGGCCTCAGAATAACGCATCCTCGACCGAGTGCTTGTGTAAGATGCTTAAAGACGAGTAGGAATTAAAGTTACTCCGCTGAAGAAGGAAATAAACGCAGATAATAGCTAACATTAGCGTCAACAAAAAGCGAATCTTTTTTTGCGTCACAAGAGTCGCTATTTGGGGTGAAGAAGACGAGTGTTTTGACTGTTCAACTTGGTCTTTTTCTGCTGGAAAATACTGCTAGGTGAGTGATATTGTATTTTAACATCGATGTGCTGAACCAGGAAGAGGATTTATACAGGGTGGGGGAGGGGCAGAAAGAGGAAATTGTGTTTTGACCTAGAAATTGTCCCTCACGGGGCGCTGTAGTCTCATTATTTATGTTGACAGCAGTTGTTTGTTTTTCTTGCCAGTTTTAGGATAATATGAGTTATTTTCTCGACTTAATTAGGTTAGTTATGCATCAAACGTAACCTTGGTACCGTTATAAGTTTTACATATACAGTATGTTAAATTAAGCAGCTTTTTTTTTTCTTTTTTTGTTGAAATAATGCTTTCTTTATTGAACATTTGCAGATTTACTGAGGTACAAACATGCATGTACAATTGAAGAAGAGAAAAATCATTATACACATACATTTCATAATAACAGTTTGATATATACATATTATTATTATTATTAAAAATCATCATATATACATGTCACAATGCCAGTTTGATATATACATCATATTATTAATAAAAAATCATTACATATACATTTCCTAATGCCAGAATGTGTTGTATACATATATAAATCTTATTATTATTATTAATGAGGATCATTATATTTACATGTCATAATGCCAGAGTTTGATATATACATCATACTATTATTATTATTGCTATTAATAATAAAATCATTACATATACGTTTCATAATGCCATAATTTGTTCTATATATCATATTATATTAATTTAATAACTTAAAGGTGTTAATGGCTTTTATGTTTTTACATTGGGTAAGATGGTGCTAAGAGTTTGTATTATTATTATTAATAAGAATCATTACATATACATGTCATAATGGCAGTTTGATATATACATCATATTATTAAAAATCATTACATATACATTTCATTTATTTTTTTAAATAATGCTTTCTTTACTGAACACATGCAGATTTACTGAGGTACAAACAGATGCAAATACAATTGGGAAAAAATCAAAAATCATTATATATGCATTTTATAATACTAGAGTTTTATATATACATCTTATTATTATTATTAAAAATTATATATACATTTCATAATGACAGAATTTGTAAAATACTTTATATATAATTTTTAAAAATGCAACAAAAGTTAAACAACAAGAAGTACACAAAATGTGCAGAAAAACACACCAAACAGTGGAAAACAATCCAATAAAAACAATGAAATACATACAAAAAAACACAGTACAGAAAAAAAGAAAATATATCTAAACATATCAAAAGATAATTGGACATTATGAATTAAATGTGATGATAATTTCCTTTTTAAAATGTTCTAAGGATAATGAGCTCTTGATAATAGAATTTGTTATGTACATCATATTATATTCATTTAATAACCTAAAGGTCTTAATGGCTTTTTTGTTTTTTAACATTGGTTAAGATAGTACTATATTGTTTGAATTCATTAATAAAATGCAGGAAAGTTGGCTTGGTTCCTGACCATCACTATAAAAAAAGTCAACAATAATGCTAGTCTCCTAATGTGACAGTTGACTAACATTAACTTTGTTTTGCTTTTTGTTTTTTAACAGATCGCAATGAAACTGTTGGAAAGCTCCAGCTTTGAAGCCCTCAGCTCCCGGCTGTGTGTCGAAACAGGAGAGTCTCGCATCCTTGGCAGGTAAGGGCCGTAGACGTAGCTTGTATTGCAACACGAACAACTGAGCCCTCTACTGACCTACATATTGTTACACGTTTACAGGAACAAATAGAAGTGTTAATGTCTGGGAATAAATAGGGTCTTTACAGACTTTTTAGTACAGTATTTCCAAAGGGGTCCGCTGCGCTGAGACCACACAAACTTCAGCTGTATTATTTATTTATTTAACCTTTATTTAACCAGGCAAGTCAACTAAAAACAAAGTCTTATTTACAATGGCGGCCTGGCAAAAGGCAAAGCCTCTTGAGGGAAAAAGAAATAATTAATAGTTTAAAGAACAGAACTAGCATACATGACAAGCATTACATATGACAACAAGCATTACATATGACAACAAGCATTACGTAAAAGAAAATGCAGAGAGAAAAACAATCAACAGACAGCACCAGACAAATATAATTTGGTCGCGAAACAGCTGCATGTATCAGTCACAATGCCCATAATCGAGTTTTTGAAAGCAGACTTGGGGATAAAAATCTCCATATTACACATACAAAACAAACACCCATTAGTTACTTAGGAGAAGCATGCACAGGTCACCTGTAGTTTCCTGCTTCTATTTCAGTAATGCAGAATTTCCCGCCCAACAGGAGCATCAACACAACAGCCAGACATTAGACCTTGTGTATAAACCAAAGTAAAAGCCACTGGAGTCAACCTTGACTGCAGTTTTCCTTATACAGGAAAAACCGTGTCTGGTTTGAGGTCACTAAACATGGATTGAGTGTATGAAAGGTGTGGCTGCTGCTTCAAAGAACACTCTGCTCTTAAAGAGAGGTAGTAGAGCAAAGTACCTGCATGTTATGCAACATTGTGATAGCCGACAACTAACCTAAAACGCCTACGCTCAGAGCTTATACTGAAAGTTAATATGTAACTGACAGTGCATGTTTTTCACTTAGCAAAGGTTAGGTAAGGCCTTCAGCAGGCTTGCAGTTTCAGTGACAGTGCAGTTACATAAAGGGCAGTGGGCTGTGGAGTTATGCCGCCCAGTCTGTTCGCAGGGTTTTGAGTGTGGGTGGTGAAACTGAGCGTCTCTACTGGTTGTGACCTGGAGTGACGCACAATATGGTGTCTTGTCCTCTCGCACCACTCTGTGGCTATTTGGAGAGCGTTGTGAACAGTGCTATCGGAGCGTATGTGTACATGCACACATACAATAATACTGCATGATAGCTGAGTGCTGCTGGAGCTGCCAAGGCTGCTTAGTGGATTAGTGAGGCAGTCCATCATAGCAGCAGGACTTTAAAGCTGCAGGCTTTAACTAAATATGTACCCAACAGGGCTTCTAGCAGATTTATATTTTCTACAGATGAGCTTTTGATTTTGACACATGGAAATGTAATAAAACCCAAAACGTTAATAATGTACTGCACTAAAGAAAAGTTGCACAGTGCTGCAAAAAAGTACATAAAAATAAACTTAAAAGAGCTGGTGCTCCGTGTAAAGGTCATTTGTTTGGTGCAAAAAAGCAGCACTGCAATATAATAATAGACGGACATAAATAACTGGTCCAATAATAACTAAATACATTAAAACACATGAATAATATGTAAGCAAGCTGCTGTTAGTGTTGTGTACAGATGTTAGCGGAGCTTCTGTAATAACCTTAAGTGTTTCTAATCTTCACTCGGCTCCAGTGTCTGCTCCGTCATCTGGTTACCCTCGGTGTTGTGTCGGCGGGTCAGCTGTGTTGTGTATGGAAAACCAGGGCAGTTATTTCCACTGTGGTATTCGTTCGTTGCCACCTAATGTCCCTATAATTAGGCTGGCAAGGCCAGTGAGGGTCTCAGTAGGCCTTCCATCTTAAATTGCACAACCTTTGCTCTTGCGTAACCCATAAGGTTAGAGGAGGAAAAATAAACAACCGCACACCAGTCTGCTCCACTCGCATATCTGTAAACAGTGGCGTCTGGCCCAGAAGCATGAAAAGAGAATGTAGGACATTTTTTCGCACGGACTTGTTCTTGTCAGATGTTTGTGCAGATATGTCTCTCAGTGGAAAGACGAGGGCTGTCTTGTTTTCAAACGAAGGTTATAGAGCTCTTGCAGCCCAGTTTTTTTTTTTGCACTCTGTGAATCCTTTTAATATTTGAATACCAAATCAGATCTGATAATTGTAAGTTAAAGAGCCGAATAGCACCAAAATAAAGAAATGTAGTCTTTTATCTCTGCTGGTTTTCTTTAATATTTTATATAATGTCCTATTTATTTTTATTTGTCCGTAATATCTGTGGATAGAGAGGTAAATTTGGTTAACAGACATGGTTCAGGTTTTTTTTTGTATTTGATGAAATGTATTTAAATACCTCGAAGTGCCCCAAATATGTTGTGTAATAGTGTGTTTAAGCCTAACGGGCTATTAAAGTAATCTTAAGGGATTTGGCAACATTTTCACTCATCTGAAATCTCTTCCATTATGGTTACAGCACTCTTGTTTCATTTAGCTCATGAATATTGGTCTCACAGTATTATATTATGTATTTATATTGTCTTCTCCCTGCAGGATGGAGAGCTACTCCTGTAAGATGGCAGGGGATGATAAGCATATGTTCAAGCAGTTCTGCCAGGAGGGGGAGCCACACGTCCTGGAGGCCCTCTCTCCTCCTCAGTCCACCAACGCCACCAGCCCTTCACAGTGAGTACTGCAGTCTACAATGAAGGATACAGCAGAGTGTGGTTTCTTATCAGAAGAACACAAGGGCCCTTAATCAAATAGTTAGATAAGATAATTAAGCATTTTTCTTATTTTTCCGTCCAGGCTGGGGAAGAGCAGTGAGGACGGGGAGAACCCTTTGAGTGACAAGTGTTGCAGGAAGACTCTTTTCTACCTCATCACAACGCTCAACGAGTCCTTCAGGCCGGACTACGACTTCAGCGCCGCGCGGGCCCACGAGTTCAGCCGAGAGCCCAGCGCCAACTGGGTTAGTATGCTCCTCTGAAGCCGAGTCCGCCCTCTGAAGCACCGCTGATATTTTTTTATTGTCACAGATATATAACATAAACTATCTTTTATGCAATTAATGATTTGACTTTGACTTCTCTCCAGGTGGCTAATGCAGTAAACAGCAGCTTGTTCTCAGCTGTGGGAGAGGAGTTCAACTCTCTGGGGCCGGAGCTGTGGAACGCCATCGACCAGGAGATCAACCTGCAGAGCTGTGACATTTACAGGTAGGCATGTGTGTGTGTTATATAAGCAGATACTGTATGCTGCTGAAAATCCTTTTGATGTCGAGTTCAGCCATTTTTAAGCTTAATGTCTCAATGTTTGTTCTCAGCTACAACCCTGATCTGGACTCGGACCCTTTTGGTGAAGAGGGGAGCCTCTGGTCCTTCAACTACTTCTTCTACAACAAGAAACTGAAGAGGATTGTATTCTTGACGTGTCGCTCCGTCAGGTCAGCCGCTGCAGCACCCTCAAACACTTATTAGCATCTCAGCATACTTAAATATATGCTATTTATATTATACGTAGTTTAGGGTTAGGGTTTAGGGTTAGGGTTAACCCTTAGGGCAGCAAATAACATTAAATAAAAACAACCTTCAAATGCACATGCAGGAATATTGGAAATAGTCATTTATCAAGAGTTGTATAGTCGTTTCCAAAAGATGACCGGTAAGGGTGGGGCGATATGGTCAAAACATATCACGATATATGTACTTTTATATCACAATACAGTAATTGTTCTGTAAATTCAAGACTGGTCTTCTTTCTTTATTTATGTTGCTAACTTTCCATTTGCTTTTGGATTTTATTTTTTCATGTTTGTTTACTTTTCTTGATGATAAGACTTTTGTATTTTCTTAAAATGCTAATTGGGATGAGATTCCTTCTATAAGTGCTGATGTTTTTTTTTAATGTCACCCGCAAAACTTGCTTCTTTTCTTTTGTTGTAACATCTCTGACACTTTGTTTTATTGTGCAAACAAATAAATGTCATGGTTTAGAATACCGACACCGTACCTCATCACATTTGATTATTTTCTTTTTTTTAATTGGAACGTCCCTGCAAAACAAAAACCACTGCCTCACATGAGACAACACGGACTCAAAAAGTCAAACAAAAATTATTTAAATAAGGAAGATTTATGTTTCCTGAGAACAATAATTTCAAATGTTGGATGTTTTAAGGATAACGGGTGCAAATAAATACCAGCCTGACTTCAATCAGTGGTATAAAAAATCATAAAAATTATATTTTTGTATAGCAAAAGAGAAAAATACTTAACTTTTCCTACAGGATTTGCTCATCTTTCAATTAAGAAAGCTGACAATACACTGTCAAAATAAACTACAAAGTGCAAATGTCTGGTAATCATGTACCCAGAGTTGTTCCTCGTCTTGAGTTGGTTGGGATGAGTCCTCCTGGTGGAAACGATATTGCCAAATCTCTACCTGTGGTCACATTTCTGACGTTGTATGGTGTATATACCGTCATATCGCCCATCCCTAATGACAGGTCTAATCCAACAAAAGTTGTGCATACATGTGATCGTGTAAAATATGTCATACCTGCAGCGTCTTGAGCGGCTATGGCAGTGATTGTCTTGACAATGAGCTGAACATGGAGCTGGATGACGAGGAGGAAATGGACGGCTTCACTGAGGACCGGTACGTTTATTATGGTTTACAATATTGAGGTGATTGATGTGGCTTCTTTATGGTGTAAACAGAAAGGATACAGGAGGAATTTAACTAGTGTTATTACAGATTTCTTGTGCTAATGCAGTTCTTCTGTAATGGAAGACACATTTTAATTTGTATTCTTTTCTTCTCCCAGGTTCCCCAGAGCTCTGTGCGTGTGAATTTCCCAGATGGACACGCCTCAGCCAAAGAATATCTAGGCTTTTCCTCCTCCTCTCATTTTTCACCCCATGTACCTTTTTTTTTGTTGTTGTTTTTCTGGGTTTTGCTGCATCATCCAAAGCCATTTTCACGCTTTAGACCAATGCATGTTTGAAGCCTTCTCTTCTGCTGGCAGTGAACTGTGTACCGTGAGCTGGTGGACATTTTTAAAAGACCCCGCGGTAGCTTGAACGCTCCTTCTTTCTCCAGTATGGATTTTGACCCCAAGCACACACACACACATATATATATATATATATATATATATATATATGGGCTTCTCTACACCTGCCACATTTCCAAAAAGACCCCTTCATGGACACTTGAGAAGAAGAAGAAGGTCTTGTAATGGATGAGTGGCCAACAAAGACTGCGAGCGAGCGGAGTTTCTTGCAAACGATGTCACAAAAGAGGAGTCCAGAAAACACCAGCATCAATGAAACCAGACAGATTAAGACTTGATGATGTTCCTACCAGGGAATTGGCCGGGCAGGGTCCGTTAAGACTAACTTACCGATCAGCGCAGAACTCATCTGTTGTTTCATTATTTGCTATTTATGTGTGTTGCTTTTTACGTGTGACAGTGACGTTACTGTGAGGACTTTTTCAGCACTGAGTTTGACATTTTAAACCGCTGCATTTATAACTGAAACTTATATTATTGAATCTTATTACTGCGAACGCTCGTCTGTAGTTTCGACAGTAGGGCACGGCCAAGGAAACTGTTGGCACCTGGGTTGCAGCTTAGAAAACATCAGCGTTTAACAAAGGTCCCATTGTTTTGTTTCAATCCGCCGTTATCCTGTTCAATGATTCATTTTATACGTCATTTAAATCCAGCTTTTTCTTTCCGCTCTCCCCTTAATCTATTCCCAGTTAACCCCCCCGTTTCTAAACGTCTTGTCTTGCCAGTGTTTTTCTTTGCTCATTAACTCAGTGCAAAGGCTTCATTGAAAGTGAATGTATAGTACAATTTAGAGGAAAAAACATTACAGTAAAATGGCTGACATGTTGTACATTGTTTTTTAGAAAAGCTCCTTTTACGTTCCTTAAAAGTGGTTAGGAGTTGTGTCTTTTTCTTGACTGCTCTGTGCTTCGTTTGATTGGCAGATATATTACAGATGTGAATAAACTGTTTGAATCATACTTAGCTTTGGTTCTTATCTTTGAAAACGGTAAATAATCACTGAAATCGCCTTGTTTAGCGTTTTCTTTCTAGTGGAGAGATGGCAGGAATCCTGGCCCAAGCAGGTAAGTACATGTGTAAGTGAACTGAGATTGTGTCCCATTTGTTGGAAACATTTTATTTATAGTCGCTGCTTTTTGTAAAAATGTAAATGAAGTCGTTGCTAAGAGTCTGACAAAACCTTCAAGTGCTGTTTTACATCACACCGAGACAGTTCAGACATGGAAGTTGGTCCGTTTGATTTCATTGATGTTGTTATTCAGTCGTAGCTGCCGAGCAGTCACGGATCATGCAGGACCAGATGACGGGTGTTGCCATGGCGATGCCTCTCGACCCCCAACAAGGCTTTTAATGTGAGACGTTAAAAGTCAGAAAATACAATGAATGGTCCGGTTTTTAAAATTGGTTTGTTCACAGATTACATTTGAGTGTTTTTTTTTTTTTTTGTGTTTTGGTGAAGTGGACAGCTGTATACATGTTATTCTTTTTACACCAATCTATCTTAAAAATGGTTTTAAATAATCACTAAAATCACCTTGTTTGGCTTTTTTTTTTTTTTATAGGAACGTGTATTCTTTTTAATCTTTTTTAAAAATTGTATTTCAAATATGCTGAAAAATAAACTATCAATTCAGGCTCAAATTTCAAAAGAAACTTTTATTGAAAACAAAACTGAAATACAGTACATGATAAATATCAGTTCCCTTGCTTTGTGAGATCTAGGTGAAAGCTGTAAATCTTTATGCTTGGGGCTGCACAATTCACCCTTTTTCCTCTTATGTAAAAAAATACCATGTGCCACAAAGTATAGAGACCCAGAGGCACTAATAATAATAATAATTATGAATACTGATAATTGTATTTTCCCAAAATAATAAAGCTGCAGAGAGTGCACTATTAGCCAAACGTAAGATAACATTAAAAGTGGTAAAGCCAGTGTGTGTAAGTTAAAGAGGCGAATAGCACCAAAATAAAGAAATGTAGTCTGCATCGGATAGAGTGGTAAATTAGGTTAACAGAAATGGTTCAGGTTTTTTTTTGTATTTGATATGTTGTGTAATAGTGTGTTTGAGCCTAATGGGCTATTAAAAGTAATCTTAAGGGATTTGGCAACATTTTCACTCATCTGAAATCTCTTCCATTATGGTTACAGCACTCTTGTTTCATTTACCACATGAATATTGGTCACACTGTATTATATTATTTATATATATTGTCTTTTCCCTGCAGGATGGAGAGCTACTCCTGTAAGATGGCAGGGGATGATAAACATATGTTCAAGCAGTTCTGTCAGGAGGGGGAGCCACACGTCCTAGAGGCCCTCTCTCCTCAGTCCACCAACGCCACCAGCCCTTCACAGTGAGTACTGCAGACTACAATGAAGGATACAGCAGAGTGTTGACAGAAGAACACTAGGGCTAGTGTTTCATTTAGCACATGAATATTGGTCACACACAACTATGCTATGACGTTTTCGACACATTTTACTTGGACTTTTTATTTTTATACAACACTCATGTTTTGACGTACTATACTATGACTTTTTTTTTTTTGACATACTATGACTTTTATTTTGACATACTATACTATGACTTTTATTTTTTTTACATACTATAACTTAAAAAATCTGACATACTATGACTTTTAAAAAAATTAATAAATAAATATCGACATACTGTAATATGACTTTTTTAAATTTCTCAACATACTATACTTGGACGATTTTTTATTTTTCGACATAGTATGATTTTTGTTTTTTTACATACTATACTGACTTTTTAAAAAAAAAAAAATTTTACATACTATACGATGACTTTTTTTTTGACATACATTACTATGACTTTTAAATTTTTTCGACATACCAAACTATGACCTTCCTTTTTTTTTTTTTTTTCGACATACTACTAGGACTTTTTTCGACATACTAGACTTTTTTTAAAAACATTTTCGACATACTATACTATGACTTTTTTTGTTCAACATACTACTAGGACTTTTTTTCATGAAATTTTTCGACATACTATACTATGACTATTAGTATACTATTAGTATGTCGAAAAATGTTACAGTATGGTAGGTCAAAAGAAGTCATAGTATGTTGAAAAAAACTAAAAGGCTAGTAAAACGGTGCTCCCATTTTAATGTTTTTACTGTTATTTATTCATATTAACCCCTGGCATGTTTTATGTTACTTTATTTTGTTTTATTTTATATTTGTTTGACTTTATTTATCCCTTCATTTCCTTTATATGTATTATTTACTTATGTATCAGTTTGTTTATTGTATTGTTCACAGATTTAAAATAGTCTTTAAAAAATAAAACAGCTGGTGACTCAAACACCTCAGAACAAATCTGTGACTTGTTAATCAGTAGCCTGTAATTAATTACATTCACCAAAAACAGCAAAACAGCAACTTACAACACTCTCCCCACAATCCTCCTCTCCCACCTGGCCTGAATATTAGGATTGTTAATGTGCACACACTTTCCTGTAACCTTTATTTAGTGTAATTAGAAAACTACATTTCTTACTGCTCGTACGTCTGCTTGTGAGTGTTGCGCAAACACCGACACAACTCCCCTCATAAGCTCTGTGTCAACCCTCATCAGCAGCATCTCATTTGTGATTAGATGAACATGACTTCTTTATCACTCTATCTCATCATTATTGGAAACTCTGAAGCAACAGGCTCTCTATCAACTAATCTATGTCCTTTGGACGGAACTAAAGCCACTGAGGCTGTCGTGCCTTCAAACACTGATTATTGAGAGATATGGGGAAACCACCAGCAAGAGGTGTGTGTGTGATGGAGAGAGAAGAGCATCAATAAATATAATAAAGATTTAAACAATCTATAAGTGGGGTAGTAAAGACTACGACTTTAGAGTGAAGCTCTTTAGGTTTTCATATTAAATGCCATGTCGCAAGTTAATTTAAATGAAAAATGTCCACCTATACTATGACTTTTTTTCATGAAATTGTTCAACATACTATTCTATGTTGTAGTTGTCTGATATCCTCTACTCTTTCCTCTACTGAATATGCGCCTGGCCTGAATATTAGGATTGTTAATGTGCACACACTTTCCTGTAACCTTTATTTAGTGTAATTAGAAAACTGCATTTCTTATAACCTACACATGTGTATCTTGTATACAAATAAATATAAAAAGCAGCATGGAGTAATACTGAGTAATGAAATATAGTAACAGATAAAAATGATATTTGTCTATGGAAGCAAATAAGAGTCATAAGTATTTGAATTTAAGTGAATTAATAGCGTTGAACTATTTAACTTTGAACAGTAAAAACTCAGAACCAAGTTTTATCGTTTATTTGAAACCTTTATTATAGAGACAATTGATTATTGATTGATATAGACCAAGGTATAATAACAATTCTATAACACTGACAACACTGCAAGATATAACAATTATAAATGTATAAAAGGCAACTCAAACTCCTTCACATATTAATGAAAATCACATAATCATTTGATTTGAAATAAAACATCAGCACAATAACAATTTACAAAATAAGTGCAATAAAAACAGCTCAGGTGAAAGCAATGATAACAGATTAATTACTGAAATGTTAAAAACAAAAAAAAAAGTGTTAAAAATGACATCATAAAACAGACCAGTCCCCTCCTCTGGGTCAGGGTGCAGCTCAAAGCAGTGCTCCCTATAATCACATGTATCCACAACAAAACCAAGAAAAACAAACAAACATAACTATATATACACAATATATATAATATTTTAAATATTATATAAAAAACTAAGGGGACATCTGCACCCTGTCATGATCATGATCAATGTTTGACTTCTAATCCTCAAAACCTAAAAAAAACATTTCCTATCATTACTATTATTACTATTATTATTATTATCATTACTATTATTATTATTATTATTATTATTATTTTCATGGTGTATTTATATCTTTGGCTAGTTATATTTTTTCCCTTTTATGTGATATGTTGTACTTTGTTACATTGTTATTGTTATTTCACAATAATAATTAATAATAATATCACATACAGAGTTTATGTAGTTTTTGTTTGTTGTTTCTGTAATCTCTCTTTGTCTCTGTCTTTTTCTTTGTCTTTTGTGTTCCAGTTCAAATGTTTTATTTGGCTGAATGTCTAACATCCATTATTTTAAAATCAAGTATATAACACACTGTATTAAAGCCAATGAGAAATGAGTGAACTGAAATGAACATCTGCATATTAACTCTCTGTCTCAGCTGAAAGCTGCTCTCCTCTCCGGGTCCTCTGGTTCACAGCGACTACAACAACACAGAGCATCACCAGCAGACCACTGAGCACTGAGCATCTCACTATGTAGAAGGTGGAGGGAAACCCAGAGGGAAACCCAGAGGGAAACCCAGAGGGCTCTCTGTACTTTACAAGAGTTTTGGTTGTTGACACACACTGATAATCTAGGTCAAAACCTGCACACCAATACTCTCCTGTGTCTTCCAGTGAGACATTAGAGGTAACCAGAGATGTCTTATCAAGGTACCAGCTCACTCTGTCCCACAGATAAGACTTTGAAGTAATGATTCTTCCGTCTGTTTGGTTCGACTTGATGAACCAATTGTATCCCACACTCTCTCCCAAATCTCCACATCTGAGAGTGATGTCTTCTCCCTCTGAGAAGAACTCTACAGCGGGTGGTCCAAATTTGGGGCACACAAACAGCCAATACCTTTGCAGTCTTTTAGAGGTTTTACAGTAGTAAAATCCTGTGTCATTTAACATTAACGATGAAAACACCAGCGAGTAGTTTTGGTCCACCTCTTGTTCCACTAAAGACATTGTGCGGTTGTATCTTCCTTTGTCAGCATTGAAGAACAAATTCTCCTTCTCCCAATGTGGGGGCTGGTCATCAATGAAATCAGTGACATTGCATGGCAGCACAGCTGTCTCCTCCACTGAGCCGTAGATTGTCTCTGATAACAGTTCAAACAGTACAGGGTGACTGCTAACACACTGCTGTTGGTTCATCACCAGACAGGTGTACGTTGTGTAGATTGTTGTTCTGAAGTCAGATACACGAAGAGCTGATGTGTTTGTCACCACTTGGTATCTTCCTTTAACATTGTCCATCACTGATGGCTTATTGTCCCCAAAAACTCTTGTCCATATTTCTTGCTCATATCTTAACTCACGCTTGAGCCACTGGATATCCAGATTGTCCGCCGCTCCATGACATGGCAGGTCCACTGATCCTCTAATATCCGTTCGAAAAGATATTTCCCTATCTATTGAACTACAAATAATAATACTGATGTTTTTCGTATTCGTCACTTTGCCCTCGGTCCAACACTCCTCTTGGTACGTGCCGGAGTCTGAGTGAGTCAGGTTGTGGATCGTGTAATTAGAAATGCTGCCAACTGAAAGTCGTCCTTTCAAGTCTTTAGGTACTGTGGAGTTCTCGGACCAGAGGTCAGAGGTGTTCCACAGGACAATCTTCTCCTCACCAACAAATCTGGAGATCAGGCAGGAGGAGTTGGCCTCCTTGGGGAGCTCGGAGGTGTAAGAGTCCCTTTCCTCTTGGATGATGATGAGTTCCTCTGCATGAATGTTGTTGATGAGCGCAAACAGCAGGAAGGAGAGCTCTGCGACTGCAGCCATTCTGCTCGGACGTCTGCTTGTGAGTGTTGCGCAAACACCGACACAACTCCCCTCATAAGCTCCGTGTCAACCCTCATCAGCAGCATCTCATTTGTGGTTAGATGAACATGACTTCTTTATCACTTTATCTCATCATTATTGGAAACTCTGAAGCAACAGGCTCTCTATCAACTAATCTATGTCCTTTGGACGGAACTAAAACCACTGAGGCTGTCGTGCCTTCAAACACTGATTATTGAGAGATATGGGGAAACCACCAGCAAGAGGTGTGTGTGTGATGGAGAGAGAAGAGCATCAATAAATATAATAAAGATTTAAACAATCTATAAGTGGGGTAGTAAAGACTACGACTTTAGAGTGAAGCTCTTTAGGTTTTCATATTAAATGCCATGTCTCAAGTTAATTTAAATGAAAAATGTCCACCTATACTATGACTTTTTTTCATGAAATTGTTCAACATACTATTCTATGTTGTAGTTGTCTGATATCCTCTACTCTTTCCTCTACTGAATATGCGCCTGGCCTGAATATTAGGATTGTTAATGTGCACACACTTTCCTGTAACCTTTATTTAGTGTAATTAGAAAACTGCATTTCTTATAACCTACACATGTGTATCTTGTATACAAATAAATATAAAAAGCAGCATGGAGTAATACTGAGTAATGAAATATAGTAACAGATAAAAATGATATTTGTCTATGGAAGCAAATAAGAGTCATAAGTATTTGAATTTAAGTGAATTAATAGCGTTGAACTATTTAACTTTGAACAGTAAAAACTCAGAACCAAGTTTTATCGTTTATTTGAAACCTTTATTATAGAGACTATTGATTGATATAGACCAAGGTATAATAACAATTCTATAACACTGACAACACTGCAAGATATAACAATTATAAATGTATAAAAGGCAACTCAAACTCCTTCACATATGATTGAAAATCACATAATCATTTGATTTGAAATAAAACATCAATACAATAAGATACAAAATAAGAGAAATAAAAACAGCTCAGGTGAAAGCAATGATAACAGATTAATTACTGAAATGTTAAAAACAAAAAAAAAGTGTTAAAAATGATATCACAAAACAGACCAGTCCGCTCCTATGGGTCAGGGTGCAGCTCAAAGCAGTGCTCCCTATAATCACATGCATCCACAACAAAACCAAGAGAAACAAACAAACATAACTATATATACAATATATATAATATTTTATATATTTTATAAAAAACTAAGGGGACATCTGCACCCTGTCATGATCATGATCAATGGTTGACTTCTAATCCTCAAAACCTAAAAAAACCATTTCCTATCATTACTATTATTATTATTATTATTACTATTATTACTATTATTATTATTATTATTATTTTCATGGTGAATTTATATCTTTGGCTAGTTATATTTTTTTCCCTTTTATGTGATATGTTGTACTTTGTTACATTGTTATTGTTATTTCACAAGAATAAATAATAATAATATCACATACAGAGTTTATGTAGTTTTTGTTTGTTGTTTCTGTAATCTCTCTTTGTCTCTGTCTTTTTCTTTGTCTTTTGTGTTCCAGTTCAAATGTTTTATTTGCCTGAATGTCTAACATCCATTATTTTAAAATCAAGTATATAACACAGAAATGAGTGAACTGAAATGAACATCTGCATATTAACTCTCTGTCTCAGCTGAAAGCTGCTCTCCTCTCCAGGTCCTCTGGTTCACAGCGACTACAACAACACAGAGCATCACCAGCAGACCACTGAGCACTGAGCATCTCACTATGTAGAAGGTGGAGGGAAACCCAGAGGGAAACCCAGAGGGAAACCCAGAGGGAAACCCAGAGGGAAACCCAGAGGGAAACCCAGAGGGAAACCCAGAGGGCTCTCTGTACTTTACAAGAGTTTTGGTTGTTGACACACACTGCTCATCTCGGTCAAGAGCTGCACACCAATACTCTCCTGTGTCTTCCAGTGAGACATTAGAGATAACCAGAGATGTCTCATTAGGGTACACGCTCATTCTGCTCTGCAGATAAGAGTTTTCCATAACGATTCTTCCGTCTGTTTGGTTCGACTTGATGAACCACTTAATTTCCTCACTCTCTCCCAAATCTCCACATCTGAGAGTGATGTCTTCTCCCTCTGAGAATAACTCTACAGCAGGTGGGCCAAATTTGGGGCACACCAACAGAAAATACCTTTGCAGTCTTTTAGAGGTTTTACAGTAGTACCAACCTGTGTCATTTAACATTAATGATGAAAACACCAGCGAGTAGTTTTGGTCCACCTCTTGTTCCACTGAAGACATTGTGTAGTATTCTCCTTCGTCAGCGTTGAAGTACAAATCCTCCTTCTCCCAATGTGGGGGCTGGTCATCAATGAAATCAGTGACATTGCATGGCAGCACAGCTGTCTCCTCCACTGAGCCGTAGATTGTCTCTGATAACAGTTCAAGCAGTACAGGGTGACTGCTAACACACTGCTGTTGGTTCATCACCAGACAGGTGTACCTTGTGTAGATTGTTGTTCTGAAGTCAGATACACGAAGATCTGATGTGTTTGTCACCACTTGGTATCTTCCTTTAACATTGTCCATCACTGATGGCTTATTGTCCCCAAAAACTCTTGTCCATATTTCTTGCTCATATCTTAACTCACGCTTGAGCCACTGGATATCCAGATTGTCAGCCGCTCCATGACATTGCAGGTCCACAGATCTGCTAATATCCATTCGAAAAAATGATTCCTCATATATTGAACTACAAATAATAATACTGATGTTTTTCGTATTCGTCACTTCGCCCTCGGTCCAACACTCCTCTTGGTACGTGCCGGAGTCTGAGTGGGTCAGGTTGTGGATCGTGTAATTAGAAATGCTGCCAACTGAAAGTCGTCCTTTCAAGTCTTTAGGTACTGTGGAGTTCTCGGACCAGAGGTCAGAGGTGTTCCACAGGACAATCTTCTCCTCACCAACAAATCTGGAGATCAGGCAGGAGGAGTTGGCCTCCTTGGGGAGCTCGGAGGTGTAAGAGTCCCTTTCCTCTTGGATGATGATGAGTTCCTCTGCATGAATGTTGTTGATGAGCGCAAACAGCAGGAAGGAGAGCTCTGCGACTGCAGCCATTCTGCTCGGACGTCTGCTTGTGAGTGTTGCGCAAACACCGACACAACTCCCCTCATAAGCTCCGTGTCAACCCTCATCAGCAGCATCTCATTCGTGATTAGATGAACATGACTTCTTTATCACTTTATCTCATCATTATTGGAAACTCTGAAGCAACAGGCTCTCTATCAACTAATCTATGTCCTTTGGACGGAACTAAAACCACTGAGGCTGTCATGCCTTCAAACACTGATTATTGAGAGATATGGGGAAACCATCAGCAAGAGGTGTGCGTGTGATGGAGAGAGAAGAGCATCAATAAATATAATAAAGATTTAAACAATCTATAAGTGGGGTAGATACTACGACTTAGAGTGAAGCTCTTTAGGTTTTCATATTAAATGCCATGTCTCAAGTTAATTTAAATGAAAAATTTCCACCTATGACTTTTTTTCATGAAATTTTTCGGCGTACTATACTATGACTTTTTTTCATAAAATGTTTCAACATACTCTACTCCAACTTTTTTGACATACTATGATTTTTTTCAACATACTATGACTTTTTTTTAACCTTTTTTATGACATACTACACTGTGACATTCTTCACATACCCTGAATTATATTATTAACAATTACTGGAAATATACCAAAATACTGGAAATACCTTGTTATTCAGAGTTTTATACCAGTTTCCAAAAGATGACAAAGGTCTAATCCAACAAACGTTGTACATATGTAATTGTGTATAAATCTTCCATACCTGCAGTGTCTTGAGTGAGTATGGCTGCGATTGTCTTGACTGGTGACGCGCCTGCAACCTCGGATGTGCTCCTGAGACAAACGCTGCAACCACTTTTATCACCACACTGTCAACGTGCTCCAAATGGAAACCGTTCTTAAGCCTAACACGGACAGAAAAACAGCAATTAACTAACAATGTATACAGGACCACTCAAGCTCTGCCACAAAATCACCAGCATAACCAGCTCGGCGTTAAAAAAGAACTGTAAGATCAGTGCTCTATTTCAATGTAATATTGTTTCTGTTTCACCTGGAATATCTTTTTGGAATAGTCATGGAAACAATTTATGTTGGAAAAAAAACTTTAGACTCTCCCACAAAAAATCTTTCTCGAAAATAAGGTCAAAGAAGTGTCATTTAAAATCATCCAATGTTACACAGTTAGGTCCTTTTTTGTTAAATTCAAAAATGATATTGTTTTAAATTGTGTCTTGTGTGATTCCTATACTGAAACTATTGAAATGTACACTTACCCGTAAACTGTGGCAATATATTTGTAGGTTTATCTTGGAAAATAATATCTGTGACTTTGAACTTCTTTTTTTAAACAATATATTTATTGAGTTTTTTCCCTTTTTATTCCCACAAAGGATAGAAATCAATCAATACAGACAGCAATACACATTAATCCCCCCACCACCCCCTGAAAAAGAAAATCTATTCAGGCTCAAAGTTCAAACAAACTTTTATTGAAAACAAATTTGAAATACAGTACATGACCCAGACTGGACACACCACACTGACAGTATAAGATCAGTTCCCTTGCTTTGTGAGGTCAAGGTAAAAGCTGTAAATCGTGATGCTGCAAAGAGTCTGGGGGCTGCACAGTTATCTCGTCCCACAACAAAGTATACTCCAGAGACCCAGAGGCACTCCCTCACCAAGATGGACACCAGTTCTTCATCACTATTTGGATTCAGACTCAATGAAACTCATGTACCTCCTCCTTTTTGGCCACTGAGGAACTTGCAAAAGGTAGACATGGTTTCAAAGTGACGCGTGCATAGATCTGTTACCAAGTTCAAGGAATTTTTCATACCGAGTCAAAGAGGGAAACGATGGTGAAATATCATGGGCACACTGTCAGATTCATACACATACGGTCCTCCAGACACTCACAAAAGCATGGTTAAGGCTGAGGATCAAGTATTTTAACTATATGATACTATATTGACTTAAGATCATTGCAATGCTACTAAACCACCGAACCTTCAAGTCCAGGATGGCTGATGAGTAACAACTTCCCCATAAATGCGTGGCACCTTTTTGATGGTGGCTTATTCTGATCCCTTTTGTTGAAAAAGTACAAAATGTTTAAAGAGGAATATGCGCCAAAAAGGCTGCAGAAAATGAATGAAATGTTTATATATGAGGATGCTGTGGATCAGTCTCACACACACACACCTGCAGAGCACCAATGGTCATCTGTTAATACAAAAACAGGTCTAGATGCTAACTCGCAAAAAATAAAATAAGCAAAAATAAAAATGAATAAAATTAAATAAAAATCATAAATGCATCATTGACAAAACGTAGTGTTTAAATTTAAAATACTGTTATTAAAACGGAGCGCTGTAGTTGCACTAGGAATAATGATGTTTTAAGCCATTCAATGCTTTGAAAAATTCAATAAATGGCTCAAGTAATGGTCGGTTTTAGGAAAAGGTTGGCATGCCAACACTCTGCACCTTTTAGCTCAATAACATAAAGGTAATAAAGAAGGGAGATTCATATTTGACCACATTTCAATATGTTCTAGTGTGAGAATAACCACCAACAATGTAGCTTATGAAACTGAAATCATGTGTAACAGATATTAATGTCTGTGCTAGAAATGAGAACAGAAAAAAAAAACAACGTGAACATTATTCTGAAAAACTCCCTCGTGCCACCACTCCCATCAAAACTGGTTTTACAATACTGCTTGTAATCCCTTCGTTTGTTCCGTCAATTTTTACCTGAACATGAACAAACTTAAAGAGGCAAAAAAAAAAATGATAATAATATTAATAGAGCTGCACCAAAGTGATGTTTATGGCATTCTCTTGATATGATATAGTGTGACGTAATATGATATGTGGTGTAAATGATGTCCAGTGCAGCCCTGCTTTGCACTTGGACAAACTTACTGAAATGATCTTCTCCTCCTCCTTTACCATAAAAGCGACTTCTCGTTCCACATAACCAGTCATCATCAGTTCTGGCCACGTTTCCATCGACTGGGAGAGAAACACCGGCTCCACTGTAACAATTAAGCTGTGGTAGGTGTCAATGCTCCTCCGTCTTGTGCCGTCTCCAGAGGTCAAAGTCCAAGTTTGTCATTAAAAAAATAAAAAGTAACAATAAGCCGGTAAGGACAAGTTGTTGTTTGTTGCCACCGTGTGGGTGGTGCAGGTAGTCAGGCCATCGACGGCTCAGGGAGGGGCTATCTGAGTCCAGCCCTCGAGGTCATCCACTCGAGGCCTTGGCATAAACTGGAAAACAATGCGTCAGCGGACGAAGATGGATTAGATAGAAAGCATACTTCAAGGGTGTTTCATTGGACTTAAAGGGATAGTTTGGGTGTTTGGAAGTGGGGTTGTATGAGGTACTTATCCGTAGTCAGTGTATTAAGTACAGTAGACTCCTGTCTGTTTCTCCAAACTAGGGGCGTGCCGACTGTCATCTACTGTAGGTAATACACTGACTATGGATAAGAACCTCATACAACCCCACTTGAAATCACCCGAACTATCCCTTTAATACATGGCAGTTTTGTCTCTGGCTGCACAAAATATTTACAATATACTCGTGATGGGCAGATAAAGCTCAATGAGCCTCTCTTCCTGTTTGTGCTGAGAGAAGATGAAGCTTCAGGGCTTTAAGCTCAGCACGCACAGTGACATCTGGTGGTTTACAGAGCTCATAGCAGCCCTTCAAGACTGGCCTCAACATCTAGTTTAAATCTCAAATGTGTGAGATAAAAGCCAATGTGTTATTTATTAGATTTATTATACTCGTGGTGCAGAAAATGCACACATTATTGCAAGGATGGAAATATGGTATTAATTACAATAAGATCAGTTAAAAACATCTGTACAGCGAGCATAACTCTCGTTCTGTTTGGCCGTCGCTCGTGGTCGGGATCTTGATGGAATTTCATCAATGTTTAATCATTGAATTAATTAAAATCCTGCTAACCATCAACACATGTCTCTTACCCCTCTCCTGTAAGTGCACAGCAGGACTGTATGTGCCAGGGGTGGTCTTTGATGGAGCTCAGGGTGAGGTATTTGGAGATCTCCGCTGCAGACATACAGTCCTTCATATCCTGCTTATTGGCAAATATCAACACAGCTGCTTTCCGCAGGTCCTGAGGGGAGAACAAGGAGAACAATGAAACCATATCCACGCTCTCTCTCTCTCTGCCACCTTTTGAAGCTCTAAACAATGTAGCAGGGTGGAAAGGGTTATCCTTGGTGGAAAAATCACAGCACGTTATGAAAACACTGCTTCCTTATGGCCATACAAAGAGACGTGTTGAGATGGCGGTTTACCTCATGAGCCAGCATCCTGTAGAGCTCCTCTTTAGAGATGGCCAGCCTCTCTCTGTCTGTGCTGTCCACCACCAGAATGATGAACTGCAGTGTAGGAGGCAAAAATCACACAGGCTGACCTCTTTTCAAAAAGACATTTACAGCAGTGAAATGCAACACAGTAGGGGGGGGGCATTTCCGGGCCAAGGGCCTCACAATGGGAGCTGGTGACTGCTATGCTAATAACCCCTTATTGAATGGGAGAGAACGATCCCGTATGACAAAAGACCAAAGGCACGTTAATGTTGGCGAGATGTGAGAGACGCCATTTAAACCAAACGACTGAGGAGAAAAGTTCCAACAACACGCATCATCCAACATGACTGCGACCCAAATCACAGCTGGGGATCTACACGAGTCTGACACTGCCGAACCAAAGAGTGAAGTTACCATAGGAACTGTAGGTTACTACAATATAGGGTTTCTATAGTAACTGTAGGGCTCCCAGTAACTCTATTGTGACAGATATTAAGTGCTTCTCTGCCATAAATCTAAGCTTCTTAACTGCAAACACGGGTTGAGTATATTAATGTAAACTATTCTAATAGGCTGCTTTAACTGTTTATAAGATGAGCAAAAGAAATCTGTCAAATTGACCGAGTGAAACTATAGCTGCAACTAACACATTTCTTAGTTAATCAATTAATCTTCTGGTCTATGAAATGTTTTAAAAATAGTGAAAATAAATGACATTTACAATGTCTCTAAGCCCATGGGGATGTCTTTAATCTGCTCGTTTTGTCCAAACAACAGTCCAAAACCTAAAACGGTATTCAATTTACTGTCATATATGCCAAAGAAATAGAAAATCCTCACACCTGAGAAGCTGAAACTTGTATTTTTGTTGTAGTAGTTCTGTTTATACTGTCCGCTTGGAGGACGCGTTCCACACATGCACAGTAGATCGCCACCCAACCACAAGATCACAGACCCTTGCATACTCTCGTACGTGGAAAGTATAACTTGGGCTTAAGAGAGAAAGAGTTGAGGAGTCAAGTCATGTGTGAATGGGTGTGGCCTTGTATTTACTTGTGGCCTGCTGTGTGAATATATGAATGGTCAAATGCGGGTCAAACCCACGCTGAATATCCAATGTCACGGCAGATGTTATTACATCAGGGAAGTTTAATTCATGTGGTTTTGTGGAGAGCTCTCTTTAAGACACATCTGCCTCTGTCATGACTCCCCTGCTCTTCTTCGTCTTCTTTCTCCCCAAAACACTGCGGAGGCTGACCCCTCACTTTGCTTTTCAGACAGGCCCCTTTGTGAAAGGGTTGACCTCTGACTTTGGGCGGCCCCAGCTGCCGTCTGTGCTCTGAACAAACACGCCAGCTGCCACGTTCAGGAAGAAAAAACTGGCTGCTGGACTCTTACTTCTGTTCCCCTCATCTGCTAGAAAGTAGTACAGTGTACAAAATATGTTCCAGTAGTGCTGTTTGTGTTTTCACCTCTGTATTGGAGTAGTAGGTGTTCCAGGAGGACCGGAGAGACTCCTGCCCTCCTATGTCCCACATCAGAAAGTGAGTGTTCTTCACCACTATCTCCTCCACGTTGCTTCCGATGGTGGGCGACGTGTGGACGACCTCATTCATCAGACTTGAAAAAAAAAAACAGAATCAGAAAGTGAGTTTGTGCTGGAGAAGGACGACCGAGTTGAACTGTAAATGTGATTAATAAAACTACTTACAACTGGTAGAGGATGGTGGTTTTCCCTGCGTTATCTAGTCCGACGATTATCACCTTGTGCTCTGCAAAACAAAGACAGTGTAACTTCAAGAGCACATCGTTATCAAGAAAACCCTCATGTAAATGAATTCTCTTCACAGTCAGTCACTGTAAAGACATTATGTGTCATAAAGTATATCTGGTTTCAGTCTATACAATGCATTCATTGCTGCCCATTGAACATCATAAAGGGAAAACTTCAAACTTCCAGCGTCGCTGAAACTACAAGAACTTCTCTCCATTCATGAAACCAGCGAGCACAGTTTGCAACAGTACAGGCTTTGACGGCCGTGAAGCAGACAAACATAACAGACTAAATGCAGAATCGGAGCTGACACAGACATGCCACTTTAGTGTTTTGACTTTTCCGCCCCTCTGAGGCCTTTGGCAGCTGAGGAGGAAGGAAGTCTGGTCAGAGGGTTTGCAGATCTGACAGAGTATGTGTACCGAACTGGGTGTTGGAGGACGTTGCGTGTCTATTGCTTCCTTAAAGAGAAGCTACCCTGCGACGATCCTGACAGCACGACTAAACTGATAGTTGCCATTACCATCATCAAATCTGAAAAAAAAGAAGAAGTTTTTTTGACATGCATACAACTTTTAATGGAAATAACAACAATCTCTTGCACAGGGAGAAATGTGTAACCCAGGTTGGGTCAGATTCCTTTGAAATGTATAATGTTACTGAGAACAAACTAGATGTTGTTATTAGCAATTAATAATTTATTCCAGTGGATTACCTGAAAAAAAGCTATCAAAGCAGAATACTTACAGGGCGATATGGAGAAAATCAAATATCTATCACGATATTTTTGACCAAATACCTCGATATTGCGACAATATAGTAGGGTTGACTATTGGTGCTTCCACTAAATATTTACACAATGAGACTAAGTGGGTAAAGGCAAATACTAGAACAGTCTGGTAAGTTCAGAAAATTATATCACTTAACTGTAAAGCAGCCTTTAAAACCACAAAAAGACAACGCATATTACGATATCCAAAATCTAAGACGATATCTAGTCTCATATCATGATATCTATATAATATCGATATACTGCCCAGCCATACTACAGGTTACTAATTTATAAAACAGTAATGTGAGTTTCTTCTACATTTAAAAATCTAAATATTCACAATATTACCAGAAAGAAAATGCAAATTTGCATGCAAGTATCTTTGACATTGATGTCTTGGTCTTCTATTGCAAAATGGAGCACTTTTTAAAAGTGGTGACACATCAGGATTGTTTTTCTGTAGCCTTCTAACCCTGTACCAACCAGTATAATATAGTTACATCAGATTAGAGAAAGCAAAACAAAAAAAGAGTCAAACATAGCACACCCTCACTATGTACACTGCAGACAAGTATTTTCCAACTTTGTAATATTTCACAATATCTCACACACACGAGTGAAAGACATGACGTATTTTTGGGTGAAAGGGTGGGAGCATTTAGATTTTTTTATGCCTTTTCACCCCTTTTCTACTCAGTTTATTTTGTTGATATTACTATTCCTTTGTTTTGAACTTTCTGACCGAATATCTAGTGAATAATTGTTAAACTGGTTAACAACTGAATTATTATTTGTATGTGAAGCAAACTACACAATAGAAAAAATATTCAAAAATACATCAATAAACACTTATATCTGTTTACAACTACATTATAGTCATAAATGCTAAATAGTGGGACTTAAAATAAAGTGTTGCCTCAATTCCATCCATGCACACAAACAACAATACTTCAAACAAAAAATCATCAAAACTTCCGTTTGTCATGTCTTACTGTTTTGTGTTACTGTCTGTATATTCAGTTACATCTATGTCTGGCTAATCTGTCACCTTTTGGTACTATGTTTAATTTAACTAATACAAATTAATAAATAACATAAAAATAAATAAAGTACTGCAGCACATTTCCAGTTACGTGCATTCAAAATAAAATAAATAAATGTAAAATACCCAAGAAATCATCAGAAAGTACAGTATAAATGCAATTTTTCTGCATTGTAAAAGGAAACATTAAACAATTAAATAATATATGTTTTACTATGCCTACTACCCAGTAAGCTTTATAGTTAGTATTGTAAATTATTACTTATATATAATAATACGTGTCAATGAGGTGTATATTTAATCTAATATTTATGTTTTTGTATTATGTCCTATTGTCCTAGTATAAATAAAAATAGAAAATAAAAAATATACAAAGTGCTGCCGTTAAAACAAATTTCCAGTTCTGTGCAATAAAAATAAAATCAATAAATAAATGAAGGTAAAATGCCCAAGAAATCATCAGAAAGTACAGTATAAATGCAATTTGTCTGCATGGTGAAAGAAAACATTAAACAATTAAAAGTGTTTGTCTCCCATTGCACTAATAAAAAAAAACAATAAATAAATAGATAAAAAATAAATACAGTGCTGCCATTATAACAAATTCCCAGTTCTGTGCATTAAAAATAAAATAAAAATATATAAGTCAAATACCCAAGAAAACATCAGAAAGTACAGTATAAATGCAATTTGTCTGCATGGTGGAAGGAAACAATAAACAATAACATAATTTCTGTTGTACTATGCCTACTACCCGGTAAACTTTATAGTAAGTACTATAAATTATTCCTTATAATTATATAATAATAATGATAAAAATAATAATATGTGTTAATGAGGTGTATATTTGATCTAATCTGTTAACTTTTTGTATTTTGTCCTATTTCCCTAATAAAAAAAAAAATGAAATAAATAAAAAATAAATAAAGTGCTGCTATTATAACAAATTTCCAGTTCTGTGCATTGAAAATAAAATAAATAAATAAAATTAAAATACCCAAGAAAACATCAGAAAGTACAGTATAACTGCAAAAGGAAATATTAAACAATTAAATAATTTCTGTTGTACTATGCCTACTACACAGTAAGCTTTACAATAAGTACTATAAATGATTCCTTATAAATACATAATAATACATGTTAATGAGGTGTATATTAAATCTAATATGTTACCTTTTTGTATTATGTCCTATTAATAAAAAAATCAAAAATCAAAAATAAATAAAGTGCTGCTGTTATAACACATTTCCAGTTCTGTGAATTAAAAATAAAATAAATAATTAATATATAAAAGGTCAAATGCCCAAGAAAACATCAGAAAGTACAGTATAAATGAAATTTGTCCTCATGGTGAAAGGAAACATTAAACAATTAAAAGTGTTTGTGTCCCATTGCACTAATAAAAATAAATAAATAAAGTGCTGCCCGTATAACAAATTCCCAGTTAAGTGCTTTAAAAATAAAATAAATAAATAAAAGTAAAATACCCATAAACAATTAGAAGTATGTTTGTGTCCCATTGCACTAATAAAAAAGAAATAATAAAAAAAAAGAAATACAGTTCTGCCATTATAACAAATTAAAAAGTAAAGTTATGTGATGTTGATGTGTCCTGGAAAGTGAGGTAAAGCTGATTGACAACTGGATGAATACGCTGTTTGCAGGCTTAACTGTGACTTAAGTTAATCATGTTGATTGACAAACTAATAAACAGATTAAAGTGTGATAAAGATGCAGTTTTAAATGTTGTTTTGACAAAGATTGAAGAGTCACAGTGAGATGAAGCGAGATGATTCACCCCCCCTCATCTGTTATTATGGGTCGTCTAGCTGCTCACTTTATGCTACCAGGCTAACAGTGATTATTAATGGTTGAGTGGTTAGTTTAGTGAACAGACACTCACCTTGGTTACAGAAGAAGCTCCACAGTTTGGCGAATATGAGGCCCATTGTTTAGGTGAGTGTCCGTGTGTCCGTCAGCAGCAGCAGTTCTCCTCTCTCACTCTACACCGTGCAGTCCGCGGCTAGCTAACATTAGCTGGATGATCTCTTGTCCGTTACCGATCGTTTGAACAAGGACTCCATCCGGTTACAGGTTAATCAAACACGCAGCTAACGCGAGGATAACACGGTGGAAGGTAACATAAAGGTGTGAGGAGTTATCATCGACAGAAAGCCTCTGATAAATGGCATAAACACAGAGAGGTGGTTAAAGTGTGTTGACTCTCTGCTCCTTCGTCTCTGCCCGTTGGCTGCTGCTGCTGGTGGTTCGGTGAAAACAGCAACCCAAGCTCATTTGGAGTCTGCGTGATGACGTCAAGGCGTGTTACGTTAAGTTACGTTGGCCTTTTTTTTTAGAGCAGATTCTCTCCACTCTTGTATTTTTTTTTTTTTGCACTTTTATTTTACAATGTATTGATTCAGAATTTTTTTCCTCTCCTCTGAAAATGTATTGTTTGGCTTCTTTTATTTTCTTTTTTTTTTTTCAATATTATTTATTGTTTTTTTGTTCATTTTGAAACAACAGAACAAACATTCACAAACGTCCCCAATAATAACATTCTCGGTACAAAGAAACTTAACCAACCTAATATTAATATAAAATAAGCCAGTATATATACAGGAAAAACATATTATATACAGAAAAATAGATGAATAAATGAAAAGAATATACACAAGTAAAAAAATTAAATTAAAAACACAAAATTAAATAAAATCTATTTATATATACACATATATACTGTATACATATATACATACATATACGCACACGCAGTACATACACATACAAAAATTCTTAGAATAAATTTAAAAAAATCAGTGTACAATTCAGTCATCATCCTGTTCTATCTCCCTTCTGTCCAGTTTTATATTTCTTTATTTTTATACTTTATTTTTTCCCTTTTTTCGAGGTTGTTTTCATATATGCAATTTACAATTCGTAATAACAATAGTTTATAAACCAATTTTTTTTAAGTAGTTGAGCTTAGAGACAAATTCACTAAGTACAACTTCAACATTCAAAATTGAAATAAAATTAAGAAAATAAATAATAGTATTAAAAATAAAAATAATAAAAAGAAAGAATAGAATAAAAAACAAAAAATAATAATAATGCAAATATTAGGAATGTAATAAGTAGTAGTAATATATTATTACATTTTTTTGATCATAAAACATCCTTTTTCTTATCTTTGAGAATTAATTTAAACAATACATGGCTTCAATCTTATATTGTAAAAATAGAAAGGCTATCAAAACCATAAATCTACGCACCCTGTATAACATTTTTATGAATTGATTTATGATTTCTGTCAGTTCTCTGATCCCCTGAAAAATTTGTTTTTGTATGGTGTCAGTATGTCAATAAACAGTTTATAAAATAAATAAATAAATTTGAAAGCTGCTCTCACATAAATAAATTATCTTATTGTTTAATGTTTCCTGTCACCATGCAGACAAATTGCATTTACACTGTACTTTTTGATGTTTTCTTGGGCATTTTACTTTTATTTATTTATTTTTAATTCACTGAACTGGAAATTTGTTATAACGGCAGCACTTTATTTATTTATTTTTATTTTTTAAATTGTTAATAGTGCAATAGGACACAAACGCACTTCTAATGTTTAATGTTTCCTTTCACCATGCAGACAAATTGCATTTATACTGTACTTTCTGATGTTTTCTTAGGCATTTTACTTTTGTTTATTTATTTATTTATTTTATTGTTAATGCACAGAGCTGGAAATTTGTTAGAACAGCAGCACTTTTTTATGTTTAATTTATTTTAAGTACGAAAAGGTGACAGATTAGACATACATAGATGTAAAGGAATATACAGCAGATATAAGTGTTTATTAATGTATTTGTCAACAGCTATAACTCCTCCTGTGGCCAACCGTAATTGGAGGCTGCTGTATAAACAGATAATGGATAACATTATAGTAAAACACTGATAATAATATATTTTTTAAAAAGTCTTCATAGGAGAAGTTATAATTGTTGACAAATACTGTACATTAATAAGCAGTTAAAATGTCCATCTACCTGCTTATAACTATATTACAGGGTGTAATAAAACATTTATTAAATGTTTGTATACTGCATTTATGAATATACCTTTTATACCTGAATAAAACAGGTAAATATCATACAGGTATTGATCAGTGATCAACAGGCTGCATTTATGAATTCTACTAGTGTCATGTGACCAAGCTAGTGACGTATGCGGAAGTAGGAGCCAAAACACCAGCTGTCCATGCTGCCTGCACAGAACGTGAGTACCTAAAGCTGATTAAAAACAGCCTTTATATCGATTATTACGCCATTTATTTAACTGACAGGTCCTTAATTATGAATATAAGAGACCTATAGGTTGAATAGGATTGACTACCAGCGTTCAGATTATAGATAGGTCTATTATAAGATATGATTTAATGTTAGCAGAAAGGCACTTCCTCACTTCTTCAATGCAAATATAGTCTGTTATATTTAAATATCTCTCATTTGTTACTTTTAATTCAGCCAATAATAGAAGTACATTAATTTGTGAAGGATTAACAGGTGAGGAGATAAGTTAGCTCTTTATTTTCATTAAAATCTCTCATAAAAACACAATATTTTTTTGTTTAAATTGTTTTATTCTGTGATTTTACTGCATTTGTTTTTTATTGCATATATTACATTGCTACTCATCTTTAATTTGAATTATTTGTATTTTATTACATTATTGGTATTATTGATTATTGATATTCATTTATATTTCTGTATGACACAGATGGTAATAGGTAATTATTATAGTTAGAACAATTATAAATAATAATAAATATAGTTAGATAAATTTAGCAAAATTTAATTAGAGTATATGTATGGCTCAATAAGGAAGATGGTTACTAATTAATAATTGAGTTATGGAGAAGGGGTGGGATTAAATACGTTTATACTTCTTCTCACTCCTTTTCTAATATGTAAATCAATGCATCAAGTGTTGACAATTTATTTGTCTTATGCTTTTCATCGTATGTACTTGTTTATGACTGTCCACTTGTTGGTATGATCATTCTTTTTCTTTATTTTCTTTTCTTTATTTTTTTGTATTCTACATGTTCTAAATAAATTTTGAAATGAAATGAAATTGATTTATTTAATGTTTATTTTTATAGGGACAAGCATGAACCAGTGCCACATACCACAGCTTTTATAGCCTAACATAATTTGCAAATACACAGAAAAATACACAGAACTCTTCAATAAAATACAGCCTGCAAAAAGCTCACAATTTACAAGCAATAATACAATAAAATAACCATAAAACTCAATGACAAGCACCAGATGAAACATGACTGCTCCTGCTTTAAAGTTCTGTGGGGAAAGTATTGTTATTGTTATTATTATTATGATTATTATTATTTTACTACTAATAGGATAATAATAATAATAATAATAATAATAATAATAATTATTATTATTATTATTATTATTATTATCCTATAAGTAGTATAATAATAATAATCATAATAATAATAAGAATAATAATAATTATTATTATTCTTATTCTTATTATTCTTACCCTATTATATAATAGTATATCAGCCTCTGTACTGCAGGAATAAACCACTCCAAAGAAGTATCTTTCTTCTTTGATTATCCGCCAGACTGTTAGCACGTTTTAACCACTGATGGATTTTCTTCTAATCAACACCAGAGGCTCCAAACTGTAACCACATCTTTCTACATTCTCCTGCTACAGTTCATCAATCATGATTAATTTGTTTTTCTGTTATTGATCAGTTACTTTTTCTCTGTACAGATTGAAGAAATGTCTGTTTTTCCAAGGATTTCTCTGAAGCCTGAAGTCACTGATTATCTCAAGAGTGTCTTCTTAAACAAGGAGGTAGGAATTTATTCTCTCTCTTCTGGAGAATCATAAATACACCTCATAAAACAGGAGATGTCTTCCTCTCTTTCATTGGAAAAGATAACACGAGGATGCGGGAACCTTAGATTTTAGATAAACTGATGTCATGACTACAAAATGTCTCCAGTAAAAGCCCTCCCTAAGAAACGTTTGGCGCTCCACCAAAATGTTGAGATCATTTTCTGCAAGTTTTATCTTCCCACACAATTGTCTCAATGCTCTTTTATAGCCTGTTATTATTTTATTTTGTGACTGTGAGAAATAACCAGGATCAGCCCTAAAAAGCTCATGTCGCTGAGCAATTTCCAGAACAGAAGTGCTCGCCATCCAATCGCCGAAAAAATGCAGTTCCTGCAGAAATCTCCAAATGTCAAAAGTTTTTGAAACCAAATCACAGCATGGCTTTTTCTATGGTGTTCCTCAATGTCTTGGTGTCTTAATGTGGTATTTTGGAGGGATTATTGATCATTTTTATCAATTCTCAAGTGGTAAAAAATTGTAAAATTTAGCACCAAATCTGTGTAACAAATGGCATCAACCCAAAAAAATGCTGCAACAACTTATGAGACATAATAGAGCATGGGGATGACCATCATATACTTCTATCATAATGTTATAAAACACTTTTACAATTTATTTTAATGAATTAATTAATGTTTATTTCTGATTCATGACTAGAACAATTTGACACACAGTGCTGAGCTGCATCTCAAATTAATCTCCAGGTTCCCAGTTTTCAGATGATGTACACCACTACTATGTGACATCTACTGTTGACCTGCTATCTCCCCCTAAAGACCCACTGTACCCCCCTAAAACAGGTCTATTGTGGGTCTCACAGGGTTAATATGGTGACCTGAATGATGTTAGTTCAGGTGGCAGTATTGTAATTTTTGTAATATACTGTAAGATGACTGTTTTAGGGGGTATATGCTACATTTTAAAGGCTGAAACTTGAAATCAATCAAGTTTCTGATAGTTTTCTAATTGTTTAATATCATAATTTTAACGTCATCTTGTTTGGTGTTCAGGTTTTAGCTGCAGTCGGCCATCAGGAGGCAGAATGTCGTTTCCAGAAGCTGCTCACATGCCTCTCTCACCCTCCTTCCTACACTTGTGTCCGAGCCAGCACTCATCTCGCTCCCCTGGAAGAGATCAGACACAAGTTAGGAGAAGAGCTGAAAGAGGTGAGGATGAAAGAGGGAGCAGGGAAAGTAGCCACAGCGGCGGTCAGTCGAGTCCTAATCATTCAGTGTGTTATTGTTGTTGTCGAAGCAGCAGATGTGCAGCTCATCAGCAGAGGAGGTCTCCGTTCAGATTCTCCCTCACCCGCGTATTCCAGATGTGCTGCTCCTTCCCGTCGATGGCCCGAGGTATGTGAGGAATGCTGGAACGGCGTCAGACGAATCTGAATCTGCTCTACGGAGTACACACTTAGCTTTAAATTGCAGTATCAGTCCGACCGCTGGGCGAGTGTTTCCTGAGACAAAACCCACATGGAATTTCATAGAATGATGACAGGAAAAACATTTTTAGGTGTGTGTGTTTTGATCCAAAGAGATAAAAATAAAATACAGTAAGAACACAGTAGAGATCTCCTGCTCTGTTCTGTTTTGGGGGTACAAGGTGGTATTTTTGTATATAACTTCCCCCCTTTATTTAAATTTTTTGATACACTTGTTGACAAACAATCAAAGGAAAAGGTTAATTAATTGTCCATGCATGCTAAGGTGTGTGTGACTTCCTGTCCTCTCGTGTTCTCAGACCTGTGAAGCAGCTCAGCTCAGAGGTGTTGGTTGGTGCTCAGTGTGGCAGCGCCGTACTGAGAGGTGCTCATGTCTTCGTCCCGGGGATCGTCGCCAGCCCCAAGTGTAAGACTCAAAGACAAATTTTTAGTTAAAATCAACATCATTTGAATTTGTTGATCGTGGTTAACTAAAATCAAACCCTTGTTTCTTTGCTCTCAGACATGAAGGCAGGAGATGTGGTGTCTGTCGTCTCTGACCTGGAGGGTCGGTGCACCCGAGGAGCTACGAGCTTCCAGGGAAAGAAAGTGTTTGTGGGAAACGGAGTCACTCAATTAGATCGCTCCAGCATCTTCTGCACAGATAAACCTGCCAAGTAAGAATACTTTTTTTAATATAAAAATATGACCCTGCAAATGACAAAAGTCAAGGCACACTTCTTCGTCAACAGGGCTGCAAGATTTTGGAAAATAATATCCAATTGCAATTATTTTGACTGATATTGCATCGATATGATTTGCAATATTAGAGGTGATGATCTGAAACATATTTAAATGATATTTAGTGTAATTTTTGCAGGGATTTGCACATCTTTGCATTAAATTTCAATTAATTCTGCAGCCCTATTCGTCAAGGTCCAAAAGTTAAAAAGTGCTGAGTATAGACGACACTCCAGTCTTCCTCTGGATCAAACCATCATGGTGATTGTGTGGTTTAAAACTCAAAAAGGAAAACATATTCAGTCACTATCGTCTGTTATTTTAGGGGAATAGGTGTTCGGATGGTAGAGCCACTTTACCAGAGTCCTTCCTTCGATGGCGTTCTACCCAACCTGGTATTCCTACAGGTATTTATACTATTACAATGTACAGTATAATATAGTAATTATGTCCAAACCGTGTCATTAAATAAATGATACAGCAGAACAGAGGGATGCACTCACTGTTGTTTTCTCACGTTGTGCAGAACCTTCCCTCCGTAGTAGTGGGACACGTTCTCGGGCCTCGCCCTGGAGAACGGATCCTGGATATGTGTGCTGCGCCCGGAGGGAAGACCTGCCACATCGCTGCACTCATGAAGGATCAGGTACAAGATGAACAGTCCGCTGCAGATGTTAGCTGCCCGAGGGAACAGTTAATAGTCAGGGGTTTCAATCTGAGAATCCAGTCTATAAAATACACATCTAATATAAAGCGTGATCTAAAATAAAATAGAGGTTGAGACCCCCTAAAGGGGTAATAAGATGATAAATGGGATTGTAGAGAATCCAAAACATATTTCCTTCTACACTTTTCTCCTGACTCTTCTCTAATAATGAAGTACTGGATAGTTTTACCCTTCAGGCTTCTAAATAAGTTGTTCAAATGAAACTATGTAAGAAAGGTTGAACTGCTCACAGACTTATTAAACTTGTGATGAAAGGTCAGACATGAAGGACATTTAGGTGGACACGAGCCAAAAAAGGTTTGGAACCACTGATCTAGAAAATTATTGTTCCTGACGCACTCCTGAATCGACTTTGGTTGTTTCTGTGTCCTCCCTCCAAGAGGAAGACACATTGAGTATAATAAAATAAAAGTGTAATGGAAAAATAGAATTAGCTGTAAAATGTAATTGAATCCAGTAGAAGAGATACTTACACATACTTTGTGAAACTTATAATTAAGATTTCTGTGTCGTCACTCAGTGAACACATTATTAGATTTAATGAGGACACATTATATACGTAATTAAACTGCAGGTACAACCAGTGGTGGAAATTAAATACCTACATTTACTCAAGTCCTGTATTGAAGTACAGTTTTTTAGGTAGTTGTACTTTATTTGAGCGTTTCCATTTTCTGCTACTTTATACTTTTACTAACCCACATTTATCTGACTGCTATATTCACAAATTGCATTATTATTTAAACCATATGATCGGCTTCTAAAAGGTGACGCACCTGTCCTCAATGCTTTCTTAAATAAACATTTTCATAATTCAAGTGCTGCAACCTGCCTCGTTTATAGAACATTTCTTAAATAATTAAAATTATAAACAGGTTGAAATATTATTTTCTGCACTGCAAAACAAGGCTTTTGGGACTCAATTGAGGTTTTGGGAGATTAAATATAAATAAATTTTTTAAAATCAGCTTCGATACCATTACTTTAAGTACATTTAGCTTATACTGTACTTTTACTTGAGTAAGATTTGAATGCAGGACTTTTATTTGTAATGAAGTATTTTTTAATTATTATTATTATTATTTTTTCTGTCTCTTTCAGGGCGAGGTCGTGGCCCTGGACAGGATCCGAAATAAGATCGATCGAATTCGTCAAAACGCCCAGATGTTGCATTTGCAATCAATCAAAGTTTATTGTTTTAACAGCACTCAAGCTGTGAGCAGCGACCCGGCACAGGAGGCTGAAGGTACACAGTGACAGCAGGGACACATTAACATATATTTATATATATATTATGCTAGGACTCAGTGTACTTCTGAATATGTTCCAGGACCTCCGTTCCCTCCTGAGAGTTTTGACCGGGTTCTCCTGGACGCCCCCTGTAGCGGACTCGGACAAAGACCCAGCATGTCCTGTACCTGGAGCCTCAAGGAGATCTGCTCCTACCAGCCACTGCAGCGCAAGTTATTCCACGCTGTAGGTTTTACCACACACAGACTTTATAGAAGCACTTTATCACATTGATAGTAACTCGTTTTGACCAGTAGATGGCAGCATCAGGTCTCTATATATTACACCGCTGTCTGATTATGCAGCTTGAATTCACATCTTAAAGGGAAAATACACCTCAATGATATTTAGGGAAGTTTTTCCTCTGCTCAAAGCTGTGATACTGACACTTTTGATGTTTACACTGGAATGTTTTCTATGATTTTACACTCAATTGATACAGCTTTCAGCTTTCAGCTTTCAGTTTTTGGAAAAAACATCATGTATTGTGATTTTTTTAAGAGTAAGAAAAGCAGCTCCAGGAAGTATTTCTACTTCTACCTTAAGCAATAGTCGCACTAATTTTCCTTTACTTTCTATACAAATATACATGAATGTAGACTAAATCAAATCTGTTTTAGAGTGGATTTAAGTATAGCTAACAGATTACAAGAGGGAGATTAGAGTCCAGTGCAGAGGACATAATTTATCCCAGTGACGTATAGTGCTCCATCAGGGCTCACACGCATTTCCTCAAAGTTTATTCAGCATCTAGACTCGAGAAAGACTCATTTTGTGGCACTGCTGGTATACCAGCCCTCTCTCATTCCCACAGCGTTAAATACTGACGCTTTGTCACGGCTGTCGGCGTTCGGTACCGCCGCACAAGGTTCTCTTTAGCACCGGTATGAGACGCACCAGGCGTTCCATTAACTACAATATAAACCCATCTGCGGCAACAGTAAACGCTCAGGGAAAGTCCTGTGGTGACGTAGTTTAAAGAGCGAAAAGACACACATCGGGCGGGCGAGAAAGTAGGTGGATGGGTGCAACAAACACAACACTTTCATCCAGGAGACCGCGGTTTGTGTCCCGTGCGTCACGTTACAATCAGCTGTTTGTTCGTTGATGTCCCGTGTTCACAACGTTCATTTTCACTGTAGAAACGTAGTTTTAAGCCAAACCATGTAGTTCTTTCCTAAACCTAACTATAGTGGTTTTGGTGCCGAAAATAGCGCCAAGAGGCGGTATGTGACGAGTTGGGATGAGAACCTGTTGTGTATACAATTAAACCTGCAATAATTGTTTTTTTTTGGCCACTTGTGGGCAGCAGAAACACAACGTTGACCCTTTGAGTTGATAAGGTTGGCTAAACAGTTGCTTATTTACACATCTAGAAGTTACAGAGCAACATTATTATTCATTTGGAGTCGTGTTTCTGGCCACCTGATGAATATAAGTCCAATATTTACTCTCTTTTAGCTCTGTTTTTGGTCTCTACCAACTCCTGAAGGGAAATATCTGGCTCTTTAAGTTGCTAAATGCTCCACTATGTTCACCAGCTGTTTGAACTTGAGCTAGAGCAGTGAGAGTGAACCAAAAACAGTAATTTTGCGGGCCAGAAAACCAAAACAATGAGCTGAAAGTCACTATGAAACTCCAGAAAGTCAAGGGTAGCAGATTTCAGGTGACATTTCTCTGTATGTTCATCACTACGATCACATTTAATAAAAGGTCTTTCTGTATTGCAGGCGGTGCGGTTGTTGAAGAAAGGCGGCGTTCTTGTGTACAGCACCTGCACAGTGACTCTAGCAGAGAACGAGGAGCAGGTAGCCTGGGCCCTCCACACCTTCCCCTGCCTCACGCTTCAGCCTCAGGTAAAAAAACACCTCAGCCAGAGCTGCAACAATTAATCGATTAGTTCACAACTTATAAATTAATCGCCAACTATTTTGATAATTGATTAATTGGTTTGAGTATTTTTTTTGAAGAAAGAAATTCTCTGATTTCAGCTTCTTAAATGTGAATATTTTCTGGTTTCTTTATTCCTTTATGACAACAAGTCATTTGAGGACGTCATCTTGGGCTTTGGGAAACACTGATTGACACTATTCACCATTTTCTGACATTTTCTAGACCAAACAACTAATCGATTAATCGAGGAAATCATTGACAATAAAGAGAATCGTTGCAGCCCTAGTAGAGAAACTCACAAATGGGGAGAGAGAGATGTACGGAAAACTCACCTATTCACGCTCTCGTTTCCAGGAGCCTCACATCGGCGCAGAAGGCATGCTGGGAGCCGGCCTGTCACCTGAGCAGCTGCGCCTCCTCCAGAGGTTCAGTCCCGAGCTGAGCTGGGACCAGACGGGAACGGCGGCCCCCCTCCCCTGCAGAGCCGACGGGGACACCATCGGCTTCTTTATTGCCAAGTTCCTGAAAACCTGACCGTAGGGCATGTTTTCTCTTTACAGCACCAACCATCAGCTCTCACACAGGACTGCAGACGGGAACACTAGTGTTTATATTACAACACTGTGTGTGCTTTGACGGGGCAGTGTTGACAAAGACGCTCGCCGTGCTGTTTACAGCATCTGCCTCTTAACAGCTGCTCTCTGAAACTGCGGGCCATATAGGGATAAGCTTTATAAACACCGAGGGCAGGAGAGAGGGGAGAGCAGGGGAAGGAGAGGAGAGGGAGGGAGGCACGTGGGGATGGAGGCTGAATGAGTATTGGCAAATGCAGCAGTGCTTGCATCGCCATAACAACAGTGACGACACAGCTGCCATTGTGACAGTGGATTCGCTGGATCTCGGAGATCAGGAAGTAGCGTGCAGAAAGAGGTCATGAGAGGTATTAACAATTTAGTGTCTTTTAGTAGCAGTGGAGGCAACAATTAAGACTTGTAGGAGAGAAGTGATGCTGTGAAGTGCTGTGTGTAGCTCATCCACAGGAAGGAAATTATTCATTATTTTCATAATAAAAGATCAATTTTCAAAATAAATGTTTCTCTCTTCATGTTTGTCATATATGTAGCTACTGCACATCATCTGATTACACTCATGCAATGTCTGTTTAAATACAAATTACAAGAGAGGTATTAACAATTTAGTGTCTTTTAGTAGCCGTGGAGACAACAATTAAGACTTCTGCTGCTGCTTGTAAGAGAAATGATGCTGCGTGTAGCTCATCCACAGGAGGGAAATTTCTTTTTTTTTCATAATTAAAGTTCCTTTAAAACAAGATTTGTCTCTCTTCATGTTCGTCATATATTAAGCTACTGCACATCAGCTGATTACACTCATGAAACATCTGTTTAAATACAAATTACAAGAGAGGTATTCAAAATTTAGTGTCTTTTTATAGACAATTAAGACTTCTAAAAGAGAAATTATGCTGCGTATAGCTCAGCCAAAGGAAGGAAATTATTCATTATTTTCATAATAAAAGTTACATTTTCAAAATAAATTTTTCTCTCATGTTCATCATATATTAAGCTCCTGCACATCATCTGATTACACTCATGAAACGTCCGTTTAAATACAAATTACAAGAGAGGTTTAGTGCTTTTAGTGCTTTTAGTAGGCAACAATAGAAATAGAGAGAAATGATGCTGCGTGTAGCTCATCCACTTTAAGTAAATTATTTGTTTTTTCATAATTAAAGTTCCTTTCAAACAAGATTTTTCTCTCTTCATGTTCGTCATATATTAAGCTATCTGATTACATTCATGAAACGTCCGTTTAAATACAAATTACAAGACTCAGAACTAATTAAGTCAGTGCAAATTGAATCATGGGTGTCCATTAAATCTGCAGCATTTATAGATTCGTGCTGACAGTGCACAAACATCTGGCCCCGTTCTCCCATCATGCAGCATTTTGAGGACCTTCACAATGACCTCAGCTCAATCCCTCTTCCTGTGAATACCATTAGACTCTTATAAGTCCATCCACACACACACACACAGATGGTGCATTTCCCTGTATGCTGATGAAAATGGCCACTCTTTTCACTGCTGCACTGAAGGTGCATCTCTGTTTGTCTATTTTGGAGGCATCCGAGTGTGGAGAAGCTATTTTAGACGCATCCCCTCAGTATTGTCATTCATGTCGATGTTGTCATGACGACTCAGGAGGCAGGCCCGATGAGTCTACCTCAATTTTTCAGCAGAGTTTCAGACGACTATTTATAGACACAGCTCTCCTCTGTCTTCTGTCTGGGTCCTTCTGACAAAGCACACATCAAATCCTTCTTCCTCCTCTCATCAAGTCCTTTGTTGCCAACTTTATTCTTTATATTTATGCATTATGTACATACACATGTACACTGTTAGAAAATCTGTAGTGCTACCAATGTAGCATAGAAATGGAGTTTTTTTTATAATTACAATTGTCAGGCAAAATCAAAGAAAGTGAATGGACAGGGTGGGTTTGTAAACAAAGGGGCAGCTCAATTCAGATTTTCAGTATCATGAATTAATACATCAATACGTCATTGACTCTTAAAATAGATCGTGTTAGTCAGAGGGAGTGAACAAATGGTAAAAGACAAAACTATGTCTGGTAAACATTTTTGAATTGTTTGCAAATGCATCTTTTAATTTTTTTTTAGTGTAGAAGATGTCCTAAAATTAACATTCTTTATACTCTGTGGGAATAAAACAACATTCATTTAGAAAAAGGGGGTCAGACTTATAATAAAAAGATGAACCTTGATGGGAGTTTTGGTAGTTGACCTACAGTAAAGTTGCAATGTCATATCAAATTTCACTTGAAACCAACGTGAATCAGTAAAAGTGCAGAATAAAGGGTGTACAAAATGTCTCTGGACCCATACAAAGAGAACAGTACTGCATGTAAGAGAGAGGAAGTTATTGTAGAGCTCGTTTCGTCTTGGAAGGTAAGACTAAGGTGCACCTCGAGGGAGGCTTAAATATGTTAAAACCAAAATCAATGGACGCAGAATTTAAAAAAGGAACTAAGCAATAGAAGATGAACATAACATTAAGGGAGTAGTCTGACACTCTGGGGAATACACTTACTGACTTTCTAGCTGAGAGTGAGATGAGAAGATTGATGACACTAAGTCACAGTGTAAAACCACAACTTTGTTGTTTTTAGATTTAGTTTTTGTACAGAGATATAAAGTGTTAATTAGCAAGCTGTAGATGATTTTTTCACTTTCATACATACTAGCCGTTTCCCCATTTCCAGCTAAGCTAACTGGCTGCTAGCTGTAGCTTCATATATGAGTGTTATTGATCTTCTCATCTAGACTCAGTTGGCAGTTAATTAGGTAGCTAAAACTAATGAAGTCTAATACAACAGTCATGTTTCTGTTATGTAGATCTGTTGTTTCAACACCCATACAAAAAAAAATACAAATCCTCAAACAAAATCATAGACTACATTAGTTTTAGCTAAGGTGTACCTAATAAACTGGTAACTCTCAGCAAGACAGCGAATACGCGTATTCCCCAAATTGCCCAACTATTCTTTTAAACAAAAGACCGCTGCAAATACAGCATCAAACTAACTTGGTTTAGTCAACCGTTGCAGTCAACCCTAGCAGTAGTCTGACGGAACAAATTATTCAAGTGGTAGCAAGCAAAAAAAATAATAAAAAATAAAAAATGCTAATCACAGAAAGCACAGCTCAGTTACAGAAACAAATTCTGCTTTTGTGTCATGCTTCATCAAACACAGGTTTTTAAAATATGCATATTTGAGAATATTCATGCATATCCACACATAAACAACGTCTATGCATAGATACACATACATATATTTATTTATATATTTATATTTGTATCTATGTAATCAAAATCCTGCCGTTGAAAAAGATGCAACAGCATTTTACAAAGGAAGTGTACATAAATAGGATGCTGTGGTTTTTCGGGGTATAGCAGCACGATGGGAGAACAGAATGGTTAAGAGTCCAAAATGAGCTTCAGGAGGGATTTGGTCTGTCACTGGTGGATGTAGGAGTCTCTGGCCCATTCCCCCGCGTCACCCCTCTTTTTGGGAGCCACCTCCCCCTCTCGGTCCCTGTCTCTGTCCCGGTCGTAGTAGTGGTGGTGGTGGTCGCGTGCCGGCCGGTGGTGGTGCGAGCGCTGCTTGTTCCGTTCGTTATGGTCCTGCTCGCGCTCCTTTGAGCGGTGGTGTCCCGTGCTGTGGCCGGCCTCCTCCGCCGCCCCACCGCGGTGATGGTGGTGGTGGTGATGGTGGTTGTGGTCCCGGTGGGGCAGTGGCTCATAACGCTGTTGCTGCTGGGGGTGCCCCTCCCCTAGATCCTCATCCTCCTCCTCCTCCTCCTCCTCTTCCTCCTCCTCCTCTTCCTCCTCCTCCTCCTCCTCCTCCTCCTGGTGGAGGACCTGAGTGCGCGGCTCGATACAAGCCGAGTCCTTGCTCTCTCGGCTCTCTCGGCTCTCTCTGCTCTCAGGGGTCTCCGAGTCCAAAGTCTCCTGCCGGGAGAGGCCCCGGGCTCGACTGTTTTGGTGGTGGTGGTGGTGGTTGTGTTGCTCAGTCCTGGTGGAAGACGAACGGTGGTGGATGTGCTGGGCTCTCCTGGAGGCCTCCGTCCTCGGAGGACTCTCCTCCTCCTCATTGCCCTCACCCTCGGCCTCTGCATCGGCGTCGGCCTGGTCCTGGCTCTGGTGGTGGTGGTGGTGATGGTGATGATGGTGCTGGTGATCATCTCTGGAGCCCTTTCTCTCCACTAACGCTTTATCTCCTTTCTGCTCCGCACTGCCGCCCTGAGGTCAGTAACACATGTCAGTCAGTCGGGTGACACAAAGCAAGAAAATGCACTGCAAACACACACAGAACTCATGCAGATTCATTTTCACTTCACCCGTGTTGCTTCTGGTGCGTATTGTATAGATGCACTCACACTTGAACACACACACTGCTTGAATATTCATCAACCATCCATTGAAGGTTAATGAATCCTGGAGGAGGAGGTTTGTATTTTCACTCAGCAGGACCAAGATGGACTTCTCATGGATTTCTGGCACCTGAAGTCTAAAACACATCTATCTAGAGGGCCTCTCCACACTCACCAGACTAGCAATCACATGTCAAGCTCACTCCTGCTCCTCATCAATATCAGGATTTTCCTCATTTTCAGTCTTACATTTCCCATTGTGATGGCAGTGGATGGAGAGAGGGGTAGAGGTTAAGGGATTATACAGCATTTACACACTCAGATATGTGACATTAGCTGAAAAGTTGTGTTATAAAAAAATCCTACCATGAAAATGACAATCTATCCTTTAAAAAAGCCATGTTTACTAGTAAGAAATATAACTTCTAAATTTGAAATCAAGGGTTTCAGGTAATCATGATGTCGTCCAACTTCCTGTGTTCTCTAAATTGGAGCCTGAATGTGACTGTATCTGAATGAAAGAGTATGATTGATCCGACTTATTGTTCATTAAGTGGAAATTAAATAAGACCAACAAAGCATCTCAACAAAATACCATTAAGTGTGGGTATTGGATGGGACCCTAAACCTCATTTACTGCAGGTTTTCTTCCTCTCTCCCTGTCTAGCCCTCTTTCTAGACCTCATCACTTCCCGTTCATCTGTACAGTTTCGCTACAGGTACCCCCGCTCTCTCTGTGGCCTCTGCTCTTGTACCTGCACGCCGGAGACCGGGGCCGGGCTGGACGGCAGGGCGGCCGTGGGCAGCTTCGTTAGCGCTGGGTTGGGGGGGTTGCAGCTGGTGGGGTGAGTGCTTTTCCAGTAGGCCTCCAGGTAATCAGCCATGTGCTCACAAGCATCCTCCAGCTGGTTCTCATCTAGGATGATGTCAAACATCTCCTGAGGAAGGAGAGAAGGGTGCAGACAGGGTTAAAGAAAATGGAAAGGAGACATGTTCGAGGTTGAGAAAACAAGACGGTGCTGTCGTGGCATTTCACAACAAAAGACTAAAACTATCTGTCTAATGCTATTGATCTTTATATATACAAAATGCTCAGAGCTATGTTGGAATCCACCCACTGAACTAAGCACTAGGTAAGTGATAATGTACAGTGAGCCGGTCATTGTTGTGAAATAAACCCTGACAGGACGATGCCGCACCCCAACGCAAATCGGAGGGTCTTGCATCGAAGGGGTTTATTTCACAACAACAACCCGCTAGCTGTTCATTATCTTGCTTATTACACAGCTACTTACTTAAGAAATCAATAATTTGACACAAAAACGGTCCGCCGGAGTCCGACATCAGATCTGTGCCCATAGCAACGGACTGTTATACATAGTAACGGTTTGTTATAAAGAAATAACAGACCATAGAACGCTGTGATTAACCAATCAGAATCAAGCATTCAACAAAGCTGCGTAATAAATGGCATAAATTCTGGGAAAATCTTAAAGAGTGATTCCCTAAAGATTCGGACTGCTATTTGAATTAAATTAAGCCGGCACTCTCACAAGCCTGGAGTGCTTGCTTCATTTTCTAAAATAATAACTAAGCAGATTACAGAGGAGCAGAAATAGAACTGGCACGAATTATAAAGCTTTCAAAAAAAAAATCTGACTTCAGAAACGCATGAAACTAAAACCCAGAGCCAAAACCATCTCTGAAGGACAAGACGGGGATAATTTGGGTAGTTTGGGTCCAATGCAGAGACTTACAGGAGGGCACTGAGCCAGCTTATCAGCAGCCACCATCTGGACGTTGAGGTGTTTGGCCTGAGACTTGCCTCTGGACTTGATGAGCCTCTGCAGCACCTGAGGGCAAATAAGGTAACAAGGTCATAAAGCTTTGTGTTAGCAAAATTCAAGTCTATGAAATTGACTTTTATACTGTACAAAAACAAATCCAGAAACAAATATTACTTTCCACCGCTGCCTGTGAGGACTTCAACTTAAAAAGAAGCTAAGTACATTTACTCAAGTAGTGTCCTTATGCCTGGTTCAGACTACACGATATCAACTGGATTAGAGTCCGACCCGGCCATCGTAGGGTGTCGGCTCAGATTGTAAATGATAACGGCTGCGTCAATCGATCGTTTTATCCTGTGTAGTGTGTCATAGTAGACAACAACCGACGCCGCATCTGGGACACCTCACAATGTCCCGACAGAAAGACTATAAGTTCCCTCACGACCGTGACTTTGACCTTCAACTGTAAACATGGCAAAGCAAAAGAGGAATGATGTGAAATATAAAGATGTTGTTGGTGCTGCAGGTGGTGGTGAAGTTCTTGTTTTTTCGGCTTTTCCGAACACAAGACAGCCAGCATCATACACACCGCCATTGTTTGTTTACATTCTTGTTCTTTGGAAGTTGGTCCTTGCAACTCCTTCCCAATGACAATCTGCATGTTTTAAAAGACATAGAGCTTTGACTGGTCGTGTACCAACGTGTAGTCGGTCATGTTTTGCGGCCAAGTCACGGCAAGATTTTCCGACTCAATAATTGCAAATCTGACACAGTGACCATCGTAACAGACAAAAATATCATGTAGTCTGAACCAGGCATAAGAAGAATTTTGAAGTTCTTGAACTTTACTGGAGTATTTCTAATTTCTACTACTCTATATTTCTACCCCACTACATTTCAGAGGGAAATTTTTTACTTTTTACTCCACTACTTTTCAGATGAAGTTTTTTTCCAGTGGTTCCTGATGTTTTTGGCTTGTAATTCTACAAAAAAAGCAGCATCTAGTTGGGGGCATCACATTTCAGATGTTCAAGATACAAGATACTTTATTACTGCCACGCAACAGAGTTGGTGGTAATTGTTTTAGTAGAGCATTAATTTTATGCAAAGCAGAAAACATCACAGTACAGCATACAAGTTATCAAAAGCAGGAAGGGTTTGCACATGTTCCAGTTCATCAAGATTCTTCTCTTTGCCGAGAGGCATCCCAGCGTGAAAAGACGGTTCGTAGGAAATGGCAAACCACTTCATATTTCTGGCCCAGCAAACATAATGCTGGACAATCCGGGCAAATTTGTAGGGCTGAAACGAACAGTTCAAAGATTCATTCATAACATTGACATTCAAATTATTATTACTGATAACTTCCACTTTCTATTCCTCTCTCTCTCTCTCTCTCTCTCTCTCTCTCTCTCTCTCTCTCTCTCTCTCTCTCTCTCTCTCTCTCTCTCTCTCTCTCTCTCTCTCTCTCTCTCTCTCTCTCTCTCTCTCTCACAGAGTGAGCAAAGGGAGGAACCCACTTATTAACGGGGAGGTCTAGCAGCAATCTAACAGCACCATAAATAACATTTATATAACCACAGTAACACACGGTAAAGCCCTAGAAATTTGCATGGGGGTTAAATTAATTTACTTTATATGGGCACTGCTGCTGCTCCAAATTAAAATCCGGTAACTAATGTGCCAAATGATTCGAGTCCTTGGAGGATGGCAGCATTTTCACAGCTGCAAGGCAGAACTGTACTGTACTGTGATGTTCCCATTTTCTGCTTTACATACAAAATAATGATGCAATTTCAGCATTTTTCTTTTCTCTTGTCTTTATTTGCATATTCATAATCAGATTATATTATTTTTATATTGTGATACTGTATTGGATTAGGTTACTTATTGAAGTAACCCCTCCAACCCTGCATATACAGTTGTAGTATACCTTGTAAAAACACTTTAAGTTTAGCTGTATATGATATGGCAGCAGGTTGTAATTGAGAGGACAGGTGGTAGAAAGCAGTTTATTTTATCCCACTGTGAGTGTGATTCACACTGATGCCACTTTGATTTAAAGCTTGTATCTCATCCCTCTTTAGCTAGGCTTGTTCTCATTTTCTATGTTACCCAAATGCCCGTGTTTTTTTATTGATCACTGAATCATGAGCCTTTTTTAACTCACGCTGAGTGAGTGAGTGTGATGATGAATCAGTCCCCTCACACATTTGCTGTATTTAAAAATCACAGCTAGTTTTCCTTTTAACTCACATTGTCATTGGATCCAACATGTTCATTTTACTCACCTTGGGAGACGTGATCTTAACGTAGACGATGATGGGGGCGAGGGAAGTCTTCCCCAGCTGTGACGGGTGGTTGATGGTGTCGGCGTCCAGAACTACCAGCTGTAACGTCCGGGCCAGTTCGAAAATCCGCTCAATCTCACTCTGGACTTCAGCTGGAGAAGAAGGAAAAAGTGTGAGTCAAAGAAGAGCTTCGACTTTATTTCTTTATTCACAAGTGAAGCCACTTTCAGGGGCTGTTTCTTTATGGAAACGGGAGTTCATCAATCAGATTTTGTCTTTTTAACTTCTATTTTGTTGTTCTTATCTTTATTACTACCATGCCTGTTTCATATTTCATGTTTTTATGGTGAAGTCCTTTGTCACAGTTGTTTTGAAAAGTGCTATATAGATAAATCTTTACTTATTTACTAGATGTGGTTTGAATAACTTGACTTTTAACCTTGGCTCCTTCCTTACAGTTTCATAGAAACTTAAATATTCAAAAGACATCATGATTTAAGGGACCAGGCTTAGAGACTAATAGCTCTTAGAGGAACAGCGAGCCATGTTCTGTTATCTCTAAAAAAAACACCAAGTGTTACATCACACAACCTCCAGTCCTCCAACAGATGACGACGTGACTGCAAAAACTATCCTACAAATATCACAGCAGGGCACGATTCCCAATCTGAGAAGAATCGCGGCCAAGCTTCATGACTTCCAGTCCCGAAAAAGTTTGAAGTAAACTGATAACATGAAAACATTCAAACCTAACAGCTCATTCAAGCTACGAGTGAGTCACGAATTTTAATTTTCCTGCTAAAATATGCCAAAGGGGTGAGATAATTTCACTTCTGATGTAGAGTTTTACTGAAATCATTTATTGTATCTCGAGGCGAGAAAGGCTTCACTCGCATTAAGGAAATGTCACTTTTGATTCAAGACATTTCATGAAAATGTTCATCAGAACAAATCTTGATCTTTTGGCAGATTTCTTTTGGGGGAAAGTGAAGAGTTCAGGCTCTATAGAGCACGAAATAGCTTGTTAAGATGGATATTTTTTTAAAGATTAAGTATGTAACAGACTAAATAGATTCCAAGTGGCACTTGCTTAAACTTAAAAGCTTTGGGTGAAATATGAAGGGGAAGTTTTTGCTCTTAATGTGCCTCTGTCCTAATGTATCTTTAAAAAGAGAGTAGAAGTGGAGGAGCTGCTGCCTTAAAGCTCCTTTTGAGTTTTTATCTGGGACAGCAGCAGCAGTAAAATCAAATGGTAGTGTGGTGGCTTTGTATAATCGTAAAAAATTAAATATAACACACTTTTTGCTTCCAGGCTTTTCCTTGGACATCTTACTCTGCTGCAGCCGCGGACTGATGCTTACGCTGATACATCGCAAAGATTGTCCCCTCTCAGGAATCTGTTTCGTTCTAATCACATCTGAACCCAGATCAACCTCAGTCAAATCAGAGCGGCTCTTGAACTTGTTATCTTGCATTTATGCTCTATCTTTCATTCCTAACAAAAGAAAAGTGGCCAAGGCCTTTCCGGACCGTCGGGAGTTATCATTACCGTTGACGAGAGTTCCTTTAAACGGTTCCTTCCTTTTCCACATAAGCTGGTCTCCTTGAAAACATTATGAATCAAAACACCAGATGTTCCCACCAGGCGATGCAGTGATTTCTAGCACAAACACCTACCCAAGTTGGAGCGCGTGTTGGAGCGTTCGATGATGGCGTGCTTGCTGGGATTGTTCAGGACTGAGCGTTTGGCCAGAGAGATGTCCGCCGTGACGCGAGTGATTGATATTCTGAAACAAGGGACAAGAAAATACCCGGTTAACCAGATATTATGGACTTTGTTTGTTTGACATGAGGGAGGAGGACAAACACTTTATTCTTGCTGTGTATTAAGACCAGAAATAAAGGAGCAAACAGCTGTAAAAACACAAATAGTCAAGAGCGGAGTCTGAGAGTTACAACAAACAGAATAAAGGTGGAGATAAAAGGGGAATCCCAGTTCTTTGAACATGAATAACTGAGTAAAGTTGATTTGATTGTTGATGATTTGACCTGGATTTTACAGTTCTTCAAAGGTGGTTTAAAAACTATCAGAGCAATGTGTGAAACCCAAAGTGTTCCCATCCTTTACTGTATGTGTAGTGTTTACCACGTTGGATTTAACATGTGAGAGTGCAGGTCGTATCCACGCAGACCCTCCGCCGTTTTCTACTTTTTCGCCTTGCCTCGCAGCGACTGGCTGCTGTTTGTTTAGGTGACGGAACGGGAGCGGATATGATGTCACGTTACTCAGTCTACAACAATAAAAGCGGTAAATTTGTTTTACCTCTGCATAGAATCAAATGAAGCAAATATATCGATTCTAGCATTTCAAAATGATAAACAAAATCGTGATACATAGGTGAATCGATATTTTTTCCCACCCCTAGAAAATAGGTTGAAAAATACCAAAGTTACCCTTTAAACCATGTTTGAAAGTTCAAAGGGGAATTAACAGCGTTCAGTGCAGCTGCTGGTGGTCTGAGTGGATCTTAGTGTTGTGTAACTTCATGGCCTCTCTGCTTTCAGATGGATGGATGGACTCAACATTGAGTAAGGAGAATCCTGCTCTGCTCTAGGGCCCACTATGGCCTATTAAGGACATGGAGAGGGCCTATTTAAAGCAGCAGCAGCAGCACACACATCTCCAGGCCAAACAAACTTGTTACACACTCCCTCGGCTAACCTCAGGGGACAGATAAATACCAGCCTATAGAGTTGGAGAGAGAGGAGGAATGAGGAAGGAAGCAGGATGAGAGCTTGTATTTTTAAAAGGTCACTTACCTTCCCTCGAATCTGTGTTTCAAGAAGTCAAACAGTGCTTTTTGCATCATGTCTGTCACCTGTGGACCGGAAATTTAGGGAGTTAAAACAGTTAACAGGGACACACATTTCCCAGATCATTTCCCAACAAAGGCAGTGTTTGAAATTGAGTTTTGACGCACCTCGTAGCCCTTCAGTGACGGTCCAACCAGAACCACGGGCCGCATAGAAGGCACAACGTCGTACGGAGGAATGTGTTCCGCCTTAAGAGAGCAGAAGAAGAAAAACAGTTGCACACATTTATGGAGACAAAGTAAACACTCACTATCACAAATCACTTGAGGGATTTGGAACAACAATGACCCAGACTAGATTTAAAAGCACTGGAACATTGTGAACCATGAAATGGGACGTCCCAGCTGGCCCGACAAAACACAAGCTTTGATTTATATAATAGATTTGGCAGTTTACTTCACAAATTTTGACATCATCACGTTGTCGATACTTCAAAGCAGCTTACAGTAAACTACAATATTTCATGATGGATTACAATATTTAGATAAATCCTCTCATTTCATGGTTCTGATGTCAGTGATTAAAAAGGAAAAACTACTTGACAGGAAAGGTTAGTCGGACAGGGAGAAAAAGCTTCAGTAGATCAACAGAAAAAATGTGGAAAGAAATTAGGAAACAGGTAGAAAAACTTGATCACTGCTGTTGGGACAAAGTGGGAGCTCAGTTTATGTAACAGCCTCAGTTTTAAATCAAAAATCATAGACAAGATGTTTGAAATTAGAGCTGAAACAATTAGTCGATTAATCAGTCAGTCGATCGACAGAATTAGGGATGTACCGTTCAAATTAGTCCCCGGCATCTGGACGTGTGGATATACCAGCACACTGGAGGAAAATGCAATAACAGTGCAGGATCTAAGCTGAAGCTCTGTTGGAGAGCAGACTGTTGATTATCATATCCACCACACAGTATTGTTTTTACTCATTTTCTCCCCTTATTTGTCCTAATGGTCAAGCTGCTCTCTCAGTCTGTTTTATCTTTATGATGAGTAGATTTCATGTTCGCTCATCTTCCTCTCTCCACTTCTTAACATTTCCCTTCTCTCTAACATGTGCTGTCGTCATTGTGCTTCCTTTGGGACGTTGTGGGAACTGATGCACACTACTGCTGACTAACATAAGGATATTATTGGACAATGTGGTTCTGCACAAATACTTCTGGTAGCCTAGGTTCAACTCTGCATTACGTGGTTAACGTCAGCGTAGTCATGGGAAACTTTCATGTATTAGCGTTTTACAAAATTAAATTGACTTAATTGGATTTTTGTTTTTAGATATGTGAGAAGTTTTAAATACATTTAGCATGTGATAATGGGAAAACAATTTTTTTTGAATGTCGCGATGTTGATTTTCGAAAGCAAACGGCCTTTATCACTCCTGTCATTGATAAAAATATCAATAAAAGTTTTTATAGCCATATTTGTAGGCAAATGCAAAACATTAAACCAATGGATGTTACTCACGGTGACTCTGTCTCTGTCATATGGTGACAACCAAAAAATGTAAGGGAATAGTTTACATTTTGCCAGTGAGCTTTAGAGGTGCTGGTATGCAGATTATGTTACCTTTGGACAGAGCCAGGCTGGCTGTTTCCCCCGTTTCCAGTCTTTATGCTAAGCTAAGCTAAGCGTCTCCTTTCTCCAGCTTCATATTTAATAGAAGGATCTCCTCATCTGACTTTTAGCAAGAAAGCTAACAGTCATATTTTCCCAAACTATTCCATTAAACTCAGATCTCGTCTAGCTCATTAAAAGGCTGTTCACACTGAGCTCTCACTCGATCAGGATCACTAACAAACACGTAAACACACACAAACACAACACAGAGGATTGCAGGAGCAGTGAGTAGGGTGAGAGGTCAGAGGGTTTTGTACAGGTCAGACCCCAGAGGTCATCTCCAGACCCTGCTGAGCTGGTGCACTGCACGCCACGACTTACCGACTTCTGCTTCTGCTTAGCTGTGGTGAGACGGAAGAGGAGAAAGAGAGAGGTTAAGGACAGGCATGCATGCTAACGGACGGGTGCACGCCGAGGGACGAGGACGGTGTTGTAGACAAACAGGATGGGCCGCTGAGTGAAGCCAAGCAGGCGTTAAGTCAGAGATGTGCGGACGGATAGTGGAAGAAGAAGAGGAGTAGGTTGGTTAGTCCAGGGTTTACCTTCTTAAAAAAGGGCATTCGTTTCTCTTTTGCTAGGGGTGACATGACAGTGTTTGGACTGGCTTTAGGGGACCGCAGGTTGACTGGAAGCTCATTGTCCTCGGGGTCTAAGTCTGTGGCGTCTATATCAATGGCTACGCACAGACAGACAAGACCACCGTCACACAGATGAACACAGGAGGTCACAGGTTCTCATTGACAGTAGCACAGAATTTATGCTGCTATACATTGACAGCAAATGAAACATGTAAAAGTACAATCATGGCCATTAAAACATAACTGACAAGAAAACATCAACTTTATTGCAGGTAAAAATACAAAATATGAAAAATTTAAGTAGTACATCTTACCGTCAACTTGAATTGAGTGGTTAAAAGTTGTTTAAATACATCAAAGACTCTTTATTAAGTGTAAAATTGGAGTTTTTAAAGTTGCCTATCAAGCTACTCACCAGACGAAGGAGGAGTAGATTTCCGAGAGTTAGGAACCACTTCACCTAAACTAGAGGATGAGTTTGCTCCCAATTTACTGAAAAGAGAAAAAGTGTTCCACATGTGAGATCAACAACTCTTAAAAAGGGACTGTATGTAACTTTTTAAATGTATGCATCACTTTTATTGCCAATGTGTGATCAGGTTGTAACCTAACCTAAAATATGAGACCTTCCGCGACTTTCTGGGTTTCCTCTATCAGCCTGTAGACGGCTTTTAATGTGAAGAAACGGGCCTGCTTTTCTGGGAAAATCCAACGGATGTGATGTCATGTGCACTCACGAGTGCCTTAGCCCTAGCTAAAGTTCGGTTAGAAATGGAGTCCGCTAACGCCAACAAACGACCAGCCACCACAACTCAAACTCCAACATTCATAAACTCCACGGAAGCACAAAAAAACAAACTTATATCTAGTGAAGCCCGTCTTGCAAAACAGGAATGTGACCGACGTCGAGGGAAAACTGTGTTGTGGGAGTATAGCAGAGTCAGTGCGAAGAGTGTGTGTGCACGTGGCAATTGAGTGGTGAAGCAAGAGAGAGAGAGCGTCAGCGAGTGCGTGAGAAAACGAGCGAGCAGTGGAGCAGAAGAGAGTTAGTTTAGCTTTGAGAATATCAAGTGAATGTACAGTGAAAGTTGCAGATTGTGCAGAAATGTCTTGTTTCCCTGCTGCTGAGTGAAGTGACGGGGCTCCGGAGTGAGTAACGTTATCGTGTTAACGTTATCTAACCCTGTGCCTTCTGACCACGGTCGGGAGGCTGAAGCAGGAAAAGTTAATACTGGGATCAACATCGGCCGGGCCTTCAATTTCTGGAGGGACCTTCAGCTAACATTACTGCTAAACATGTGAAATATATAATGATATTGTGGTTTCAGCTGATTAATGTTGCTAATGTTAATCAACATGATGCCTGTCAATCACGTTCAGTCTCATGTGTGTTGGTAGTGCGAACACAAGCGCGGAGCAACAGGACGCTGACTGTCGTTGACTTAACGGCCACAGGTGTCACTGTTAACAAGCAATTTCTGATTCTTACAGAGAGTCCTTTTAAGAAGACCAAATTAATTTTAGTCTATCTCCCAGCCGAGACCAGATGAGGGTTTTTACCTGGAGTGGAACTTGCCCTGTTTGGCTCTCTGCTCCTGGAGGATACGAGTGTTTTCAAGCTTCACTGGACTGGGGATGAAACCGATTTCACAGCCTTCCTTCACCAGGCGTCCTATCCACCAGTCGTTGTTGAATTTCTACACAGAATAAGCAAAGACAGTTATCTCGTGCATCCTCCTTACTTCCGTCGGCATCACCGTCTTCAATAGAACAACTCACCTCTTTGACATGGAGGAAGTCTTTAGCCTCAAAGGAGATGGCCATGCCTGGCACGGGGACATCATCATCGTGACACGGGCTGTAGTTGACATTTGTGCGAACAGCAAATGCAACTGGTTTGGTCTGGTGGGAGGAGAAAAGATAAATGAAAATGTCAGATTGTGCAACAGATATAAATGGTAATTGTATCCTTAAATCCTAATCCACAAGAGAGAGGAGGCCTGTTCATTAAAAAGTGTTTTTGTGCACTGTTGGTGGGCTGTGTTTCTTGTCTTTGTGCGAGGTATAAAAATAACCCTAGGTGAGGGATACAAGTAGTCTCTGACTCATCCAGACTTAGTATCTCTCCATGAATGATTTGGCTTGCTGCACTGTCTCTCTGCTACAGGCTAAAATACGACTCAGAGTGATGCAACATGTTAGTGTCTGCAGCAATCACCACTTCAACGCCGATAGTAAAACAGGACTCTTGTATTGCGCTCACTTATGAGCAGCACAAACAGCACTTGTGTAAATGGCTCACAAATCAATCCCACAATCTTTACAGTGGTTGAATCAATACTGGCCTTCCTATCAGATCACTGCTGACCTTCCCCGTTGGGACAAACAGTCCATTGAGATAATGCGTTCAGCTAATGAAATGTTTCCTGTACTCCTGCGAGCTGTGATATAACCACCAACACTAATGACTGTCCACATATGAGAGCAACTTTCTTTCTTTACACAGATATTTTTGCACAAAGCAAAAGCGAATCTCCTCTGCCCATAGTGACGCATTACATTTTCTACCAAAAAGGGAAGATTTAATAAGGTCACGTCATGAAAAAATTTAATGGAAGAACCATATGCTCACAGACAAACCCTCTGAATCCAGATATCTGCAAGAGTAGAACATACCCACGTAAGACACACACCACTTTAAGAATTACATAAAATGCTTTTGGACATAATCTTGGAGCCAGCCTGGCGGCGATGGCAGCAACAGTTGGCAACACGGTCATGCCCTCAACCAGATTACATTTGCCTTTGACTGTGTGACAAGCATGACGGAAGTCAACTGAAAAGCCAAAACGAATGCACAGGGATGTAGGTAGCTTAGAGTAATCTCCCAGCGTAGACTCGCACGCTAAATATTAACCTGCAGATGAAAGAGAGCAAGATGAGGGGAAGGGTGTGTAATATTCAGCTGGAGGCCAAACTGAACGCACTAGACCGGAGCTTTGATGCTGTAGTTGGACCTCATACAGATTCAGTAAAATGCTTTTCAAAGTGCGTCATAGTAGTGCTCCAATCGGATTTTCACATAGCAACCTAAAAATAAAACGTAGCAACAGGTTGGGTTTCAATTCAGTGCACAGAAAGCATACGAAGCGAGGCAGATCTAAAATCTGCTCCCTGGAGGAGTTTTCTGGCGGAGTGGCGTGTCGGCACACCGTGATGATCATCGCTGTTGATCAGCACAAGTGAGTTGAGTTGGTTCGAGAGTGATTATTGGACTTTCATTCATTAGGTGGACAAAAAAACACGACTCCATATGCTAATGATGCTCTATATCTGCTGGATGTGTAAATAAGCAACAAAAGGTGATGATATGTCAACGTTGTGTTCACAACTTGTTTCTGCTGCAGCAAACTGGCAGATAATATCAGTTATTGCAGGTTCAAATACTCAATGAGATTAAATGACTTTTAAAGATTAATATGTTTCGTGCAGCCCTTTCCCCATTCACCTTGAACCTGCAACAGTGACTGATTGGATTCGCTTGGATCTAAATGCTACTTGAGATCTTTCAAACAGGCAGCGATGCTCAGTGAAGCTCAGTGCTATGAGAGTAATTCATCAGCTTTACGTACGACGAGCGCTCTCTTTCATCATCGCTGTGTCCACTACTGCCTCATTGATATACAACAGGTGTGAAGTGACTGTGATGAACTACGAGGGATTATGGAAATAATACATTAGTGAAATCCTCCGGGAATCATTTTCCTCATGCGGACAGTAATGTAAATATTCCATGAAGTGATGGTTGTAAGCTGTGTGTGTGTGTGTGTGTGTGACATCTCCATTGAGGAGATCATCTAATCCAATGTGCATCGCCGGGACCCGTAGAGGACAAAGCGTCCTTGGCGTTTGCATGCATTGAGTCACATGGCTGCATGAAGGTATGAGGTCCATTAGTACATGTATGTATGTGTCTCATGGAGCGTTGCCTCTTTCCTCCCTCCCAGCTGCTCTGCTCGCCTTTATCCATCATGGCCGCCTGTCAGGTGAAGCTTTCTACAGGCTTAATGTGACATTTTACGAACCTGTAGGCAATAACGCGCACACACACACGGCCTAACATACCACCTTTTATCACAGGTGGCACCTTTACACTGCTGTATAGTATCTCTACATCTCCTTACAGAGCCAATACTGCTCTGTTGCTTCTTACGTAAGACAGGCGTTCATTATGGATGCCATATTGACCGCAGTGAGGGAGGGAGAAGGACAGAGGCGGAGGGTTAGAGACCGGGTAAGAGGCGTGGGAGGAGGGGAAAAAAGAAAAGAAAGGGAAAGGAGATGGACGGAAGGATAGCACACAATGTAGTGCCCAAAGAAAGGAAGCGGAGGACAGGAAGTGAGAGGAGACACATTCATGGAGATAAGAGGCAGAAGGATAAGACAGAGATAACCAGCTCAATAGAAGCCCTATCTGTAACTGGGAACCCTGGGAGGCAGCGCGATGGACCACAGCCAATTAACACCACACGACGCTCGTCACAATATCACATCCCACCATGAATATTTCAATAGCTAATACCTCCCAGTCCTCTCTGTGCTTACACTGACTGACTGAGTGAACACTTGCCCTTGCTGGGGCTGATTTGCAACGTCACAGGCCACACGCTTCTCCATTAGCAGCACACACGGGATCTCATGCTATAAATCAAGATTCCCACATTGTTTCACCTTGGACGTTGTGGATCGATTTGAAATGAATTCTCTGCACTGGCCTTAGGCTGGAGAGTCTGTAAAATGTATTATTATATGGCATGAAGGGAGTATAACCTTCATTAATTTAGCGTGGGAAGATAGTTCTAATATTATCCAAGGTTGCTTTAGTATATTGTAGATATGCACAATAAGTACAGTGGAAACCGCTTATATGGATCAAAAAGCTTGGGACAGAATTATTCCCATACATGTTAGAATAATTTGCTTATAGTAATCAAGTAGTCCGCTTACAATGTTCATTTTGTGTCTTTTCATACATTACAACATATGGAAAAACATTTTAAAACTATGTTAGACTAACGTTAATTCAATTTTGTTTTTGTTTTTTACTTTACTCCCCTGATATTTTGCCTCGCAGACCGTCTGCTTTACGGCTGGATAACCGAGGCTGATGCTGCGTGCACATTGATATCGTGACAGGAAAAGGAAAGTCATCTGCGTTTTCATTTGGAGCAAGATTTCTTTTTGAGAATGAATTGGGAAAAACCCTGTTTTCAAAACACCCGTGTACGTGTTGACAAGGCCTTACCCGAGATAACCCCTGATTACTCCTCTAGAGCCAAAGAAGACATTACACAGCTGTTTTCATTGATGAAGTGTTAGTTTAAGGTCAATTAGACACCGCAGAGGGTGTTTAGTATGTGTGTGTATGATGTAATGTTAAGAAGTATATTAGGGGAAACATTACAGGCATCAACTCTATCTCCACTCCTTACTGAATATCTGTGGTATGTTAGGGAAGTCTTTGTGAATTACTGCCCATAAAGGCTCACAGTCAGAGAGTCTGCACTTCCTCTGACCCCAGCTCGCTCTCTCTCTGGTGGCCAGACCGCTGAGAGGCTATTTTTTACTAGTCATCTGTCATGTAAAATACCAGCGGGGGTAATCTATGCCAGGTTATCTATAAAGCCAACTTATCTTTTTAATTAGTGAGCCAGAGAGGGCGACCCTGGACAATAACAACATAGATCTGCAGGAATGATCTGTCTTTGCCAGCTACGAGCTACCTCCAGACACAGCGCAGGAGGAACATGTCTGCAAGAATGGATGGATAGCCAAAAACTTAACGCTTACAGATAATGAGCACGCTGTAACAGACACTAAGGTGAAAGGCAATAAACCTATTATTCAGACACTTGCTTGAATTAATATGCAACAATAGAAGCTATACAATGAGCTGTAAAGAAGGAAGAGAACAAAATGTGCACAGAAGACAGTCAAATTATTGAATAGATCAAAGGCATACATCTTAACAATGCCAGCGACTTGAGTGATTCTGTGGAAGCGACCGCTGATTGCAATTCCTGTCGCGCAAAGGCGAGCCTGCTCTGCCTTGTGTGTGTTTGTTTATATGCTGCTAATTGTGGCCCAGAGCAGAGCAGAGCAGGCGAGGCTTGGCTCTGATAAACAGTGACGCTGAGCCCTCTGAGGCCCCTAACCTCTCACATCAGCAGCCCCTAACAGCCCTCTCTTCGTCTCAGAAACCAGCTGAAATCGGCTCCTGCTTCTCTCATAGTCACCTAGTCAGTCCTGCAGCATTTTCCACTTATCTCACCCCAAGAATAGTAAAACAACATGTGATATATCATTATTGTTTTAATGTCAGAGCGTGGGTGAGACAAGCTGGGGAAGAAATAAGAAAACGTTGCACCAACTTTGCACAGAAATCTTTTCCAGACTGGTCTATTAAGTGCTCTGACCTGGAGACCAGTTCTCTGAAGTGACCCTGGTCCTCACTGAAATCTGACTGGTGACCCGATTACAAGAATGAGAACACGATAGCTAAAGTTCTTGCCTCCATAAAAAAGAAGAATAAACATGTATGCTTAAGAAATAAGACCAAAAAGGAAGCAGACGCAGCTTTTCATCCTCCAATAACAAACCAACCAGTGTAACGTTTATATTACCATTTGGGTGATGCTGCACAATATTCATTCAAGCAAAATAAACCAGATTTTGTCTGTACAAACACACTTCTATACTTTTGAGGACCCTCACTGACATAACAAGATTCAAGATAACACATTCTCTTGGCCATAACCATCACAACTACATGCCTAAGCCTTTACTCTGACCTTAACCTTAACCTAAGACTAATTCTAAAAGGCCTTTACAAACCGGGGGCGTGACGAATAAACGACACAAAAATGCAAAATACTTGCCGAATATTACACATCTAGGGCTTTTATTGTGTAAAGTAAGAGCAGAAAGAGTGGATCTGGTCTAACAAATGCAGCACTTTGTCAAGGTTGAAAGGAGCAATAAAGTTTTCCGTCCTGGTTCGGACTACGGAGCCTCCGTGTTGTTGTTTCATAAATATAGGCGCAATTCAATCGTTCGCACAATGTGATTGGTTGATGCCTTTATTTGTAGTGCGAAAGCTCAGAAAATCAACCTTGTTACCCCCAAGAATTGTTGATTTTTCGCCACGTTCTGTGTGAAAGTACTCATGACAAAAACAACAGTTCGAAAAAATATATTGACGTGCAAGTTAATCACACGGAATAAAATGCTGCTGGTCTGTAAAGGCCTGAACTTTAACCATAAAACCTAGTCTTAAAGGTTTTCTTGCAAACAAACAAAGGGTTGGTTACATTCTGTGGTTCCCACCGAAACACACTGAGGTCTAACAAACACGTTATATTAGACCTGTTATTTATATGTCATCAAACATTTCCAAAGCTGTTTTTTTTTTTATATTTTTGATTGTGCAATGTTTGCATTCATTGTTTGCTATCTTGCAGTCTTCTTCTTCCTTGCCTTTTTGGGCACATTGCTATGCTTCTTTTTTCAGTATCGCCACCAATTGTCGAAAGTAAAGACATAGTGCTACACAAGGTCCACCTTTAACCCTCAAACAGCCAAATAGTCCTCACTTTTCTACATATTTTCTCACTTACAGACAAGCGTTTTAGGGCTGTTTCAGAATTAATCTCCGTCCACACTACCATGCCTGAAAACGCATATCACATGACCATTCACGTACACTGGGCATGCATGTGCCGGTGTAAACAGGAAGCAGCGCTATACACGGAAATTGATGCAAAGTGCTTGAATAATACCTTGCCTCTTGCGCATGTAGGCTGTAGGAGCATTATAAAATGCAGACTTTAACTTCACAACAGCTGCTAGCATAGACAACAAGGTCATCATTGCTTGTAACTCGTTATCCATGTTGAAATTAACCACTCGTGGTCGAAGCTAATGTTTTCTTTGTTTTCTTACGGGAAAGGTTCATGTGATGGAGCGTGACGATTCAGGGAAAGGCACGTCATGACTGAGAAGAGCCAATCAAGAAGTTAACATGGGTGTTTGCGTCAATGTTTTCAAAGGTCTCCGTTTCTGTTCGTCCAGACTAAAACGTGGAGTTTCAAAACTAAAACAGGGTCAGCAGCCTTTTCAAACATCTCTATTGTAGGGGTTGAAAACGCCGGAGTAGTATGGACGCTAGGCATAAATGTAGCAAAAGTTTTTAAAACTATAATGTATCAGTGTGGATGTAGCCTCAAGGTCTAAAACAGGACTTGTGGCCCCCCATAGAGAAGTATGTAGGAACTGGACAGAGTGACCTTAGTGCTGCTGGCTTTGGATACCCACCTTGGCCTTGTCGATCTGTGCCTGAGCCTGTCGCTCTGCCTCCCTGCGCACTGCCTCCTTATCCTCCTCAAGGGACACATCGGAGTCTGATGGACGGCTGGTGTAGGAGTCGGCCGAACCCTGCAGAGACACAAACATTAACACTTCAGCGACGCTTTTGCACTGAGACACAGCTTTGTACATTTGGTGTTCACACTTTAAAAATGGCAGGTGTCAGGGAAGCGGTGGGATTCACAACATCTTGAGGACTTAATTTGCTTTGCATCGCGCTTCCTCTTCAAGGAAATGCTCAACTTTGGAGTTGAGCATCTGATGTGCAACTTACAAATGTGCAAACACGCCCACACAGACTGAAGTGTTGATCTCTGATCATCAAAGGAATCTCATGAAATAATGAATGTAGAGGCTGTGCTCAATAAAACGAGCAGGCATGTGATTCTACCATCAATCACATCACTGCAACAACTTGAGGGAAATCTAATCTGTAGCAAATTACGGACGCTTCCTCTTTTTCTGAGAAAGGATGCCAAAGGACACAAACTGTCTTTCATAGAATCACATCACCAGCAGCTCTTCTATCCTTAGCTCTCTCTCAGCTGCTCGCCTGTGGATTTGTTGTGATCTTTGTGTGAGAAACACTGGGGGAAATGTTGAAGAACACCAGGCTCCAGTGTGTCTCTATGTGATATGGGGTTGCGACAGATCTACTCACTACATACCAAAACACACACGATCACTACCTTAACACACCACCACACGTGCATCACAAATCTTGTTATATACTACATGAAAACAGATCATAAATAATTGCTATATAGGCTGCAGTGTTTACAATGCCTCTACAAAAGGTAGAGAGCAGATACAACAAACAAGCTGAAAAGTTGAAAAGAAAAAGAGAAAAAAGGGTTTTAATTTTACTGGCTGAGTGGGTAAGCTGTAACAGCTGGATAGGATGTAAAATGTCTTTTTAAACAACAAGAAAATAATTGACGTAGACCAGAGACACAACCTAAAAACTGTATTGTGCCTTTTGGGAAAGCTAAGGAGAAAATACAGTTTTAGCCGAGAAAATACAGTTTTAGCAAACAAAATGTGTTTCCATCCATCTTGAAATCTATATTATTTGTTAATTTACAATTTAATACTTTTTAAATGTAGATAAAAAGTAGCTTAACCTCAACAAATCATGAATTTGTTGGCTAACCTTTAGCATGACTAGTTTAGCTGTTTAGATTCACTATGACCAGATTTAGCTATTACTTTATTTATGTGGGAAGACAAGCACAACACCAAGGTGCTAGTTCATTAAAATTGGTACATTTAAATTTCAGGAAACAGCCAAGGGGTAAAAAAAAGTAAGTCAATTTAGCTTTAGCCACAGCTAGCTTTCGCTAGTAAAGCTGAATGTGTCTCTCTTGCTTTGGTCGCAACTAACGATTTTTTTCATTGTCGATTAATCTGTTTATTATTTTCTCAAATAATGGATTAGTTGTTTGGTCTATAAAATGTCAGAAAATGGTGAAAATGTCAGTGTTTCCCAAAGACCGTGATGACGTCCTCAAATGTCTCGTTTTGTCTACAACTCAAAGAAATTCAGTTTACTGTCATAGAGGAGTAAAGAAACCAGAACATATTCACATTAAAGAAGCTAGAATCAGAGAATTTAGATTTTTTTTTCGCAAAAAATTACTCAAATGAATCGACAACTATTTTGATAAGCGATTAATCGTTTTAATATTTGACAACTAATCGATTAATTTCTGCAGCTCTAGTCTTTAGCTGTTTTCTTTGAAATTATACATGTCTATGGCTACAAAATGTGTATACATAATAAATTAATATCATTTGTATACACATAAATTAAAAAATAACTTAAAACAAATATCAGCAAGTCAGATTCTGGTCTTGACTACATTTTGACTAGCGTAATATAATGTAGTTATTGCATTTTTGCATTGTAGGACAGCGCTGACAGCTACAGCTAAATAAAATACTGATGAAAAACATTAAAATGTGAGGAAAACTTTTATAATTTCATTTGTGGATGATTGAATGAATACAATACATTTCCTTTGCAGAATAATTTCCCAGCTGCACATATCAGTTTCAGTTAATTATAAATGAGAGTCTTAAGATTAAAAGAGGGAATTTTTAACTAAGTGAAGGCAGTGTGAGCCTTATCCTTACCTGCACGCTACTACGCCACCCACACAAGGTCTTTCATTCATCTCACTGCACCATTACACTCTGCTGTCTGAGTTAAAAATAGCCTCCCTCACTCTGTGCCTGATTAGAATTACCCAGCCATCACATACATACAAAGGAGGATGTCCTCTCCACTTACGTTACCTGGCTTGTTTACACAGACAATGCAAGTGTTGTTACCCTACATAATACAAGGTTATTCATATTTATGTCCTCCAACTTACAATGAAACCCTGCGCTTGTGAATTCCCTCTCATCCTCCCCACTTTGTACCTGATATGAATAACTCATTTGAAAGCACGCTCATTAAATATCCAAGGGCTGCTTTTGCTGTCATCACATCCATCCATGATCATTTTAATCTCCCAGGGGCTTTCAAAAATCAACAAGCGTCTAAACTACGTGTCAAACGCTGCTCAAGCTCGAGTTGCAGCACTTCCACATTCGGATAAGATATAAATGTGCTCAAATTGGCATCTTAATGCACAATCTTATATCGTATAGACTCTCTTTTACGAGCTACATTTGGCCTTGGAAAGTGCAGGTGAAAATACCTGGTGTATGATTATTCCATCAGGTCACGGCTAACGATGGGGCGTGATGGAGAACGCCGTCCCAGTGGGTCAGAGGGAGGTGATATGGAGCTCTGCCCAGAATCTGACAGCCATAACTGATAACAACATCCAGCTTCTCATCATTACCAGGCAATACACAACCGTGCCACACTGACCCCGACACTGTGGACTGATGGATGAAGTAGAGACACACAGAAATACACGATGTAAACACACTCAAAATCTGCTTACACAGGCATCGGAGCTCTTGACGCGACCTCCCTTGGCTCGTTTCAGCAAGCGGATCCAGGTGGCCTTCATCAGCCACACTGGTCATTCAGTGTCCTGAGCCACTGCCCCCCCTTGCTACTGCTACAACTATACCTAACTGCACTACTGTGGTCACTTTTGCACCAGCGCTGCAGCGGCTGTCGCTGCTCTGGCTACAGGTACATTCAACACTGTGGCAACATGGACAGCTGGTTCCTGTTACACCTCGGCTGTGAATGCTACCTTCGTCTCTGGGTAAATAAAAAGCTTTGGAGTTGGGGCTCCTTGTTTTGCTGCAGCTCCAGCTAGCCCTGCTGCTATCTGTAGAGCCACAGCTCCTGCTCCTCCTCCTCCTCCTGCTGCTGCTGCCGCTGCCGAAGATGGGGAATCCACAGGAGCTCTCTGCCCCGCGCATAATCTCAGCAGCTCTCTCCCCGTCTGCCCCGGTCTCCTTGAGTGCTCAGACTGCCGCTGCAGGTGCTGAGGCTGACTCCCAGTATGAGTCAGGTGGTGGCAGCGATGCTTCTCAGCGTCTCGTTCAAGCTCCAGCCACCTCCTCCTCCTCCGCTGTAGCGTCCCCGTGCTGCTCCACAAGCGATGGATAACAGCAGTTACATGAGTCCTGGTGTGGCTGCCTGTGACCGACTCTCCTCTGGATGCAAATGAAGCCCGCTGCCTCTCAGGTGCTGCGAGCTCCCTCTTTCTCACTCTCTGTTTCTCAGCCTCTCAGTGCATGTCCTGCACACTCCTTCAGTGATTCTGCCTCTCTATCTCTGTCTTCACCCTCCTCCTCCTCCTCCTTCTACTCTGTCACTCCCCTCGTTTTTTTCCTCGGTTACCCCTCACAGTCAGTCCATCTGCTCGTTGTGTCTCTGCAGTGATGGGATGTGCTATATGGATACTGTTTATGTGTCGCATGCTGTTTTGTTCTTTTGAGTTGTAAGCACACTACGTTCATGAGCTGTTTATAGTAAAAAAAAATAGGTGTCACATTGCCATCTTCTCAGAGGTGAGCTTGTTTACTTGCTCACTTTCATCATGCATCATCTTATCGATTCATGCACTGGTTCTCAGACGTTTCCTTTCATGCCCTCCTTTGGAAGCCAAAAATAATTCACGCCCACCCCCTACCCCTGCGTTTAATATTTTATCAGCCAGTAACAACACTGGGGAGACTAAAGCAACAAGACAGATTTATTTAACAACATTATCTAGAACATGGACTGGATGTTTCATTTCATATTCTGAATGGTGACTGGCGTGTAAATGCCAAACAATGCTGCTCAATTAGACACTAAACGCAACGCTCTCCTGCTATATCTACAATGAACTTCACTCTTTCTCACATTTTGGATTTAACAGCAGTGTTTGCTCAATGAGCATCACCTGAATAAATTTCTATCTGTAATTTTTTTTTTCAATCAATCAATTGACTAGTTTGAGTAGAGCTGAATAATTGAATTGTTTCAGTAAGTTTTTAAGCAAAAATACAAAACATTAGCTGGTGCCAGCTTCTTAAATGTGGGTATTTTCAGATTTATTTCTGTTTCATATCATTGTGAATTGAATATCTTTGACTTTTGAACTGTTGGTGTGAAGAAATGAGCAATTTAAATATATTACCTTTGGCTCTGGGAAATTGTGATGAGACATTTTTCACAATTGTCTGACATTTTATAGAAAATAAATCAAGGAAATAATCAGCAGATTAATCAATAATGAAAATTAGAGCTGCAATGATTAAGGTAATCAATAAGTTGATCGACAGAAAATAAATTTCCGACAAATCTGAAAATTGATGAATAGTCATTTTTCAAGCAAAAATGCAAAAGAATCTCTGGTTTTAGCTTCAATAATGAAAGAATTTGCTGCATTTCATACACAATAGTAAACAGAATATTTGGGGGTTTCGGTCAGACAATATGCCACTTTGGACTCTGGGAAATTACGCATTTTTCACTATTTTCTGACATTTTTTAAGACAAAACCATCAATTAGTCAAGAAATTATCAGCAGATTAATTGATAGTTAAAATAATAGTTCGTTATAGCCCTAATAGTGAGCATTAAACGTGTGTGTGAGACAAAGAAAGAGTGAAATATACTGTATATTTTTTTTTACATCATCTCCTCTTCACTCTGGTCTCAGCGTTAGGGATTTTCTGAGGTGAAAGCTGCTCTAAATCCTCGCCTGTCAGATCAGCGGTGATTCATTACACGTGAGCGGGGCATCGCAAAGCCACACAGGACAAATGAGAATAATTACGGCGTTAATTAAAAACTTCCCATTCTCATGAAAAGGAACAGCCAAAGATAAACCCTGCAGAAGGATTATTCAAAATGTCCCTTTTATTTGCACTGCTGCACCGCTGACGCACGGCGCTCCTCGGTGTGACCCGTCACGAGGTTGTGTGAGGTCAGAGGAGTCAGGGGTCGGCCCGTGGGACCAGCGGTTGAAATAGGCTCTCTTGTTTATGACCAGCAGTCGCTCCCTGAGGAGCACTAACTGTAGATCAAAGGATGACATGCTAATCAGTGGTGCTTATCATAACCAATCAATGACACGCCTCCATCTGCTCAGGGTCTTTTCAACAAGACACGTGCACTTAAAAATGACACGTCTTACATGAAAGGAAAAGCTGGAGGAAGATAATGTGATTTTAGCTCATTAAGATCAATTAGCCTAACGAGGAAGGCGATTACCTGAGGTAGATTATGTTTCGACCACATATGATGGGAATGGTTGACAAGAAAAAATGGATTCTTGTCTTGTGAACATCAAACCTCTCTGGTCACCTCAGCTACAGTTTAGGAAAGTACACCAATCCGTAGCTTTGCCTGATTTTCAAGAAATAGTGCAATGGTCACATATGTTTCAATAAGGAGGGTTGACATTAGCCTCCAGAGGTCTCAGGGCGGGGCACAGATGCTCTGAACGTGGAGCCTGAAGATGAGAGTGGTGGAGCTGTGAAGGCTACACTCCGATAGCAACACTGACGAAGACTCACAGCGACAGAATGAGCCTCCGGCTGCCTGACATGACTGACCTCCAGACCCGCTGCCACACTGATACTGACAGCACTGTGTCACCCACACACAGGCCACTAATAATAATCTAACAGCGGTATGATACGTCTTAGATCCGTGAGGAGAGGTGTTCTTTATGTGGGCTCAACCAGCAGACTAAGAAGCACAGCTCCATTCAAAGTAGCAGGGATTTGGTGTCTTGCTCAACGACAAATCTGCAGTTGACTCTTGAAAACTTTGTAAATCTTCCGATCTACGCTCTTCCTGTTAACTTTGCCGCTGTACTATGATCCGGAAAAAGCGGCAAATCTCATCATATTTGCCAAATGTGTGTTGATACCACATATCAGACAGTTCACCACCACACTGCATTACATTTGATTAGGGTTGTAATGGTATGAGATTTTCACGGTATGATAACCATCTCAGAAAACATCACGCTTTCACGGTATATGGTATTAGTCTATTACTTTTTTTTTAATAATAAGTAGTAGTATTATTATAAGTTACAATGACCCTTAAAGGAATGAGAACAGAATTATAATAAACTGAATTATAAACCTGAATGTAAGCATGTAACTTTAATTTATTACTAAAGCATGTTAGTTTACATTATAGCACTATAGCATGCAATTAACTACTAAAAATGAAAAATAACACCAGCAGTGAGCTTTTAAAAAATGTCATATGATTACTAACAATTAACATCTACTGTAGGTGTGCGACAGCACAGCCTTGCTGCTCCTGCCTTTATCATTATCTCACACACACACTCAATTATGTCAGTTTTTTTCAATACCGTAGATAAGCAAATGTACACAGTATGATAACCGTTCATTTTTAATACTTGTTTATTGGTATATCGTTACAACCCTACATTTGATGGCAGTGTTTTTTAGCAGCACAAGCAGCATGGCTCTTGGGATGGCTATTTCTGTCAGACCACCACTTTGGTCCAGACTGAAATATGTCAACAACTATCAGACGGATTAAGATGAATCTTTGTACGGATGAATCCTACTGACTTGCAGACATTTTTTTAATTTTTTAATGATATGTCTCGACAATTATCCAAACGACTTTGGTGATTCCACTACGTTTCCTGTGGGGCCCTCAGCAGGTCAAAGTTTTCACTTATTCTGTGAAATATCTCAACATCTACTAAATGAATTGGCACAAAATTTGCACATTCCCAGATGATGTATCCTTTGACTTTTCCTCTAGTGCCACCATGAGGTTGACATTTATGATTTTGAGCGAAATATCACAACAACCATTGGATGTACTGCCATGAAATTTGATACAGTTCTCCACAGGGTGAATTTTAAAATTTGTCCACTTTGGTTTGTAACTAAATACATGCAAAAGCACTTTTTTGATTTGTGCTAATTAGTTTAATATTATGCTAAAACAGGCTAAACTAAATGGTGACCATGATAAACATTATACCTGCTGCATTAAATGTTGCAGCGTTACAGTCCCATCCACTACTTCTTGCATTGGAGCTGAAAGTTGGCATTAGACCTAAACGTGTCCTGCAGAATTGTGCAATATCAATCCTACTTCCTGAGGAAAATGGGCTGCAAATCTGCACTGATGACATTGGCAGAACAGACAAACATACCATACATTGGTCAGAGGAAGGGGGCTGAGGGAGGGTGGATTGAAAGGGCAATGGTCCTGTGGTCTCAGTGGTCTGCTCTCATTGATTCATTTGGACAGAGGTCCTTGCTGTAAGACCACCAATGACCTCTACATGCAGCAGTGGCACGGCGATCATTACATTAGACCTTTACAAATCGCTGTGGTTATTACCACAGTCAAACAGGAGGCTGTGAGTCAGTCACTGCTGCCTCCTGCGTCTGACAGAATCACTTATAGTGGATGAAGCCGTTACACAGAGGAATGTCTTCATGATGTGAAAGCTTCCATTTTCATTTTAGCCGCTATAGGAGTTATTTTCTACCTGCATCCACTATAAAAATGGAGAGCTGTAGTCATGCAGAAAATAAAGACTGTACATGTGAGCTATAGAGTGCTCTTGTGGTCAAGAAGTCCTTGTGAAGACTCCTTTTTTACATCAATTCTTACCTACAGTGAGACTGCTGCTTCTTTCCTTCCACTCGGGCCACACTGCACACTCACTTACAGCTTGTTTACCGTTACTAATTTTATATTCATGCATGTCCACAATGATGTCCACTCTCCTTGCAGTTATTTCTCCCATTCCCACATCTTTTCACCTTTTTCCATTTCATCCAATCCCATACTGACCCCTTACTCTGCTGCTCTCATCTCCCGTCTCTCTCTCGGGATTACAAATGGCTTTCTTGCTTCTATAGTTTGCTCAAGAAGGTGAGGAAGGTTATGTGCATCTCTTGCTTTTTCTGGACACTAATCTCTTGCATTTGTGACTATATAGTGACTGATGCATTTTACGTCAAAAATCACTCCCGTTCTTGTCAGTATCATAACTACGTCATACTGAAATGCACAGATGTCTACAATCATCTTTTTCCAGTGACAGAAGTTTGAACATCTGCTGATAAGGAGTCAAGTAAGCAAATATTAATCTCTATAAACAGATTCTGCATATAGAATAGAATACAGAATCTATAGGCAACAGGACATGCCCGGAAATCCGTTACCATTTATCCGGATATCCAGATATCCGCTGGCTACACTGGAACCCCAAGAATATTGGCCACTGCCTGCAGAGGCTAAATCGTCGTTAGATAGATAGCTGATGGGTTCACAGATTGAGCAAATATTATCATGCTAACGCGCTAGACCAAGCCAGGTCATCTAGTGGACGACATGTCATGCATGTACTGCCGCGCTGCAATGAATCGGTTGAAAATAGGTAAAGTTTCCCACATTGAAAACAGCGTTTTTGCCCACTGATAGCCAAAAACACATCTCTTCCTGTCTCTCTCTATATTACTCTGTTAGGCACTTTGTATATTGATTCAATCCACATACGATTGGCTAACTAGTCGCCCAAAGTCTCATTTGACTGGATGGAATTTTGTAAACGCCCCCGAGGATGAGCCATCGAACATTTGAAGCCGTTTACAGGAAGAGAAAAGACAGGGATTTTGATTGGATTTTTTTATGTAAAAATACCTTTTTTACATATATTTGACATATAATGAGGTAAATAAACAATTACCCACAGGGACGCAGAATTAAAACTGGGAAAATGTATTTTTCATTTCATGGGGACTATAAAGGACCAGTGTGAAACATTAAGGGGATCTATTGGCAGAAATGTTTTCTTTAGTGTATAATCACCTGATAATAAGAATCATTGTGTTTTTGTTACGTTAGAAGCTGTTTATATCTACATAGGGAGCGGGTCCCCTCCCCATGGAGTTCGCCATGTTGCACCACCATGTTTCTACAGTAGCACAGAACGGATAAACCAAACTCTGTTAACTTTCCTGCTTGGGCCGGAGTCGATAACGTTACTCACTCCCGCCGCCGCCACCGCGCTCTCTCTCTTGCTTCACCACTCACTCTACGCACTGGCTCTGCTCCAAATGGCTTTTGAGAGGGCCAATCACGTTTTCGTATTGGCCACCGTAGCTCTCCAACAAGCTTGCCACACAGGAAAGGCTTCAGTTGGCTGCAATCTCCTCACCTCACCGCTAGATACCACCAGATCCTACACACTGGACCTTTAAAGCAATGCTGTGCATAAGTATAGCTTCACAGAGCTGCTAGTGACGCTTTAGACTCATAAAAAGTACCAAACACATACCAATTATTCTAGAAAATAATATATCCCGCTTAGCTGAGACATGTAGTGGCACCAGACCATAATCCTGTAATATAAAAGGAAATAAAAACAAAGTAAAAATAGACTAGGGTTCAAGGGGTTAATGGGTTATGATCAAAACAACCAAAATGCAGACGAGCGGCAGCAGTGAATCTAATGGGGCAGGGTGGTCAGACGGCACAGTATAGCTCACATTATGCATCATGATTGAAGAATGAAGATTGCTGCTCGTGCCAAGTCATGTTCAGTATTGGCTGACGGACTGTAGCCGACTGCAGCGGGCTGACAATGGGCTGAGCGAGTGTGCTAGCGGTTTCGGGCTCGGCATGACTCATTCTTGGCTGGAACCAGAGCCTCTTTTCCCAGCCATCTGTCCGTCACTGCCACTTCACTCAGTGCAACACAAAGTCAATTAAATCATCGGTCCACCAACGGCATCTTCTTTGTCACACGGAGACAATGAGAGCAGACATGACAGCCAAGAGCGCGAGATGTGTGACTGCAACAAGGAATGGTTACTAATATTTAACACAGTGGAATTAATACCAAGTGAGCAATAGAGAGAAAAAAGAAACAGACTGTGTGTACATCTGTGAAAGAAAAAGTGAGTGTGAGAGAGAAATGAGGAGAGAGATAGAGGAGGGGGGAGGAGTAATGATCCCTCTGGCGTGGCAAAAGAGGGATTGGCCGCATGGACGCCAAGGTGACACTGACAGGCCTATGAAAAAAGTGTTTACCCAGCATCCCATGTGCCAGTGCATTAGATAAGTGCATCATCCCATCGAGGTGATGGACTCACTGGCTGTCAGTCACGTGATCTAAGAGCACACCGTTGCTAGCTAGAAACCAACCACATGGTGAGGGCCTTTTGAATATGTTTGTATATTTATAAACTTTTGGTGCACACAGGCCTATTATTATTGTAAAACTTAAACTCAAAATAGTAAAATGCAATGGTAAAGGAAGAAAAAAAGTTATATCAATTACAGTAATTCTTAAAAAAGACTTATCAAAAATAAGGCAGAAATGAACACGTATTAGTATTATGCTAACATGCTCACAATGACCATGCTGACATGCTCATTATAAGCAGGTATAATGTTTACTATGTTCACCATGTTAGTTTGGGGGGCTTAGCATCCTAAAAGTTGCTAGTTAGCACAAAACAAATGTTGATGGGACTATCCTTACTTTTGCAGGTACAATATTTAGTCATAAACCAAAGCATTGGACAAATTAAAACATTTTGACCAGATGAATGTGCTAAATGAAAAGTCAGATGATTAAAAACAACTTTAAGATTCATCTTCTGGGCACCATGGATATCTACTAAAATCATTGTAATCCATCTGACAGTTGTTGCAATATTTCAGTAAAAACTAAAAAGGTCAACCTGCTGGTGGCACAAGAGGAAAAGTCAGGGGATCACCAAAGTCAGCAGGATTCATCCTGTGGGGAACATCGGTATCTGCACCAAGTTTCATGGGAATCCATTAAACCGTTGTTGACATATTTCAGTCTGGACCAAAGTAGTGCCATCAAATTATCAACTTCTGGCACGAAATATTGATGACTCTAGTAGAGCTGCAACGATTAATCGATTAGTGGTCAACTATTAAAATAATCCCCAACTATTTTGATAATCGATTAATCTGTTTGAGTTATTTCTCAAGAAAAAAAAGTAAAAAATTCTCTGATTCCAGCTTCTTAAATGTGAATATTTTCTGGTTTCTTTACTCCTCTGTGACAGTAAACTGAATATCTTTGAATTGTGGACAAAAGAAGACATTTGAGAACATCATCTTGGACTTTGGGAAACACTGATCAACATTTTTCACCATTTTCTGACACTTAATAGACCAAACAACTCATTGATTAATCGAGAAAATTATTGACAGATTAATCGGCAATGAAAATAATTGTTATTTGCACCCCTAGACTCTAAACCCATACAGATGAAACCTTTTTAGGCGCTGTTCTGACTTACGTGTATTTAAATGCACATGTACTATTTGGTGTTGCACCTCACAGAGATCAACATTAAGACAAATGCAGGGTGTGACGGGACCCCTACAACTGCAAAATACTGTATGTGCTAATCCTTTCCCTCCAGTAAGTATTACCTGCAGCCAGCAGCAGCAGCAGCAGTCCCTTGAGGGGCATTGCTCTCATTTACAGTGAATCCCCCTCACAGCGAGATCCAGTTGATCTCGCTGTTCCTTCCCTCTCAGGTCCCTCTGTGGAAACACAGCACCATAATAGGATGATGGCTGATCAAGGGGAATACAGCGAGAGAGGCCAGGGGCTGCTCGGTGCCGCTATTTTTTGCTTGCGTCGTCAATATCCTGGCAGTTTCCTGGTGTATAAAGCAGGCTGTGGATGATTGATGACAACTGGCTAAGAGAGCAGAACGAGCTGCTAACCATCTTCAGCGGAGCATAACATACCGTCCGGCAAATGGGACTGTGCTCGAGTAAAATGATTTCAGCCTCATTTATTTTATTTCATACAGAGATAAATTACATACTCTGGACCAATTCCTGGCACAAGTTGTGATTTATGCAAAAACTGATCTCGTTGCCAAGGATGCATGGGGATTTCCCACATTTCAGTGATAAATAATGAAAATAAATCTCTCTAAAGAAAGCCCACAAAAGGTCAATTTAAACATTTTTTATGTTAACCATTAAAGTAGAGGTTCTTTCCCTACATAAAACTCAAAGTGGACCTATTTGCTCAGATTTTCATCATATCCGAAAAGTCCAAAACTACAAAATATTCAGTTCATTATCATATATTAAAAATAAAAGCACCAATTAGTCACATTTGAGAAACTGTAATCTTTGAAATTTTGTCAATTGTGCCTTAAAAATTAGTGACACGATTAATCGATTATCAAAATAGCTGACCTACTAATTGATAAATTTTTTCAGCTCTAAGAATACGTTAATTAATTCAATTATTCACAATGAAAGTCTTTAGAAATCATGTAACTGGTGCTTAGTTTTAATTTATCAGTTAAAAGCCGTTTCACACCAAGCACAGATTTTAGTCCGAAAAATTTGCACGGAAATTTATAAAAACTGATTTTGTGGGTTCTTATGAAAGCTTGCACACCCCTGCAGAACGTTCGAGCGGGGAGTCTGTTTTCGGGGTAACAAACTGTCGGACAAATGAGCTTTAGGTCCAATCAAAGAGTATGGATGGGACATTTTTCGGACTATTGGTGTTTCGGAATAATGGACCTTCGTGACAATGGGTCGTCACCCAATAATGTACGACAAAGACGATATATGGCCTCAGATCATCCAGCAGCTGGGATACGATGGTAATGTAGCTGATTATGCACTTGTCACAACAGCTAACGTTAGCATACATTTTGGGGTCCAATTAGTTTATGTGTTGTGTAGTTAACGTTAGCCCCGTAGACATTTTCCGTCTGGATAGGTTTTTGTTATGTGGGGTGGACACAAGCACTATTTAGGAAACTCATTGAGCCTCGTTGACGAAAATGGAGCACGGCAACGCAGATAATTCACACCGACTTTTAATCTCATTATTAAATCACCTTTTCAACACTCCATTAAAGGCCATGCAGACCCACACAGGTGTTTTCAATCAATCTTGCTGATTAGACTTATGTTGAACCAAAAGCAGTGATAAAGGTCTCATCTATTCTACCTTAACCTCGAATCTGTGAGTGATTTTATAAATGTGAAATACTCTCGTCAAAGGTGTTATTTAAAATGCAAACAAAATTACAGTACATGTTAAACATAGCGTTGTACTTTACTCCCAGCTGACATGTCACATGGAAACTACAACTCCTGAACATAAAAATCGAACAGGAGCTTCTGTGTGTGTGAGAGAGTAATTGGTTTTCCAAATGAACAACAACCAGCTATAGATTGAGCAGCAGAGAACAGCAGGTAGTTTCTCATTTACCCACAACTAGAAATCAACAAGACAGACAACAGTACCTGCTGCATACAAACCCTTAAAACATGGAAACACAACAGACACACATGCATACTGGTTTAGCATTAAATAATATATGATTTAAGGTTGAGGATCAGCAAAGTTTCCCTTTGGGAGCATTATCAATCCACTTGACGAGGGCGGCTTCAACCACAGGTGCTTTCTCCACGCGCATTCGTTTTTTATACAGAGAAAATAACTTTCTTTTTCCCATTATGATATTAATGTGCACGCAGCATCAGTCAGAAAGTAGACGGTCCGCAAGACAAAGTATCAAGGGAGTAAAGTAAAAAACAAAACAAATATTCAATTAACGTTGGTCTAACGTAGTTCTAAAATGTTTTTCCATATATTGTCATGTATGAAAAGACCCAAAATGAACACTGTAAGCGGACTACTTGATTACTAAGCAAGTTCTTTAAACAGTATAACAATGATTCTGTCCCAAGCTTTTTGATCCATAAGCGGTTTCCACTTGTTGATTTAATCTACAGATCTGTAAAACTGAGTTTCTCGACAAAGAATCAGACAAAAGAACCACTTTAAATCTTGTGTTTGCCAGAGATGTGTAAGTTTCTTGGAAATGAGTCATTCAGCATAAAAAAAGCATAAAAAATGACTAATCGACTAAAGACCAAAACGATCGATTACTCCGACTATGAGGGGGCAGCCCTATTTGTTCCCCTTTTCTTATTCCACACAGTCGGACAGTATCATACAAAATATATTGTATATCGTTTTGTCTCAGCTCTTCATTGAAGCCTTATAATGTTCACATTGAAATATTCAAACCCAGGACCCAGTTTGCTTGAAATCGATTCTTTGTTTGGCTCATGTGGCTAAGACAAAACTTTACCTTTTTCTCTAGGTCAAAGCCAAGTTGTTTTGTGCTCTCTACCGGTCTCTGTACATAAAGGACCAAGCTTACCCCTGCTGTTTACTTTCTTTCCCCCGCTCTGCTTGTTAACCACTGTCTCAGTTCCCCACTTTGAGCTAGCAGTGGTCATGCAGCGGTGCTCGCAAATTCAGACAAGATGCTTAAATGAGCGTCTTTGTCACAAAACAGTGAGGGAGTCACAGTGTGCATCGTGAGCATTACTCTCACTAACTTTCAGGCAAAGCAGCGACGAGGGAGAAAAATAGGAAGTGTATGATTACGCCCCTTTAAATCCTGCACTAATAACCTCCATTCTCCTGCAGTTCGAGCCCTTCCTCTTTGTTCAGAGGGTAGAGAGAAAGAAGAGTGAGAGGTACAGCCCAGTTAGGCTCAGAAAAGTGTGAAAGGATACTGTTTGAGTAGCAGAAAGCGTGTTAACTCAAACTTACCAGGTCTGACTCCTCACTGCCGGAGTGATACATTTCTGCCCTATCCGACTCTCTGCTCTTCAGCCCGGCTGGGAGAAAACCTCCTCAGCTGCTGCCCATCTCCTCTCCGACTACCCCGACGGCTTCGCTCCTACAAATCCCCTTGTCCCAGCTCCAGAGGGAAACGGATGTGCCTCCGTAGTCCGAGCAGTAAAAGTTGGAGCCGGGGGAAAGAAGTTAGCTCCTCTCGGACCTTCCTTGGCCTACTTTAGTCCCTGAGAGCCAGAGAAAAGACCAGCGTCTTTCCCACGCTGGGAGAACACTCCTTCAGAGCGCCGCGATCGTCCTCCAGCCCCAAAAACAAGCCCCCCTGCCCCTCTCCCCTCCCACACACACATATATACACTCTGTCTAGCTTCACACACACACACACACACACAGTTAGGAAGTAAGATCTCTGGCCAACAGGGCCGGCCTGAAAATTCCAGAAAGCACCAAAAGCAGCTGCAGAAGCTTTTTATGTCTGTGCGCGAGTGTGTGATCTGAGGAGTTTACATGTGTTCCCCTAAAGAGGTTACGCTCTGAAGAGAGGAAGGCTACAGAATTTGAACTCACTGTACTGTACAGTCTCGACACATGTTGTTGAGACCAAAACTTCAGGAAGTAATTATCTTCACTACATCGACGAAATGCCATATTTGCTTTCATCATCAAGGGGACCAAAGTCATTGAAACTTTCCATTTGGTCATTTCATGGTACACCATACATTAACAAAATAAAACAAAAGGAAGTTACTTTGTAGAATAAGAGCGCTTACATAGTGCAAACACTTACATCTATAAAATTAAAGCCATATAAAAGTTGGTTTAATGACAGATTTCTATCACCAGTCAGAGCTCCAGTGATATCAGCTGGTACGCATCTAAGACAACGTAGTGGTTACTGTAAAAAAAAAAAGCACATTGACTTCAAAGAATCTCTTTGTGATCTGACATCAGACACTCTGAAGCTGTGATGTGTGTTTTGTAATCACGCTGCTGTTACGTTACAGCTCATGTAGGCTGAGCAAGTTAAGTATTCTATTAAAGCGGTAAAACACGAGTTAAAACACAAATTGGAAACTGCCAGAGTCATGAGTTCACAAAATGAAACCATGACTAATCTAAATGTTCCTGTTATAACAGGAGCAACAAGAGAGGAATGCAGCTTTGTCACTGGAAACACATACCAACTGAACAGCACAGATGAGAACTGAATGCATTGTATGTCCAACCTGTAAGATCATACAACCATAAAACTACAAGCTCTGAGCTTTATTCGACATCCCAGTAAAGCCCAGATTTGTATTTTTTTCCGTGGGGAAAAAAATGTTTCTGGGCGGCCCATCCTAAATCCTGGATTATATTGTGCTTGATCAGGGTTAACCCCTTTTCTGAGGATTATCATCCAGGGTGCGTGCTCGACACGTGACTAACTGTGGGATAGTTATCCTCGTTTCACCAGAACAATGGTTTCAAGTCCTGAGGCATCAGTTTGCAATAAAAACTCTTCTGTTGTCTGAGATAACAAAATCAGCTTTAAAGCTTTTCAGTTGTATTATAACACAACCTATAATATTTTATATTATTGCATCTTTTTGTAATAAATGTGTTAAATATATATAATCTAAAAAAGTTTACACCAAAAAAAATCTCGCTTTCTTGCACAGAGCTAGATGAGTAGATTGAATCGACACTGTCCGATATGTCCATTAAGAAAGAAGCTACAGTCAGCAGTCGCTTAGCTTAGCTTAGCATAAAGACTGTGAAACGGTGAAACAGCTAGCCTGGCTCTGTCCAAGAAATAGTTAGGTCTTTGTACAGATTAGGTCCCCTTTACACCTGGCATTAAAATGCATCTCGTATCCAGATTGTATCTATATTTAACCTGATTGCATTTACACCTGGTATTAATATGTGTCTCCAGTGTCCGCATTGAAATCCGATCGCTCTGAAATGGCTGAGAGGAAGCCTTCGGAGTCTGCACTACGCACAGGTTTGCAGACGGGTACTACCAGAGAATGCCACCGTTTAGGGGGAGAGGGCCTGCAAACGCGACTTTGAGGTACAACTACACTCGCACACACAGAGCGATGAGGAGAGAAGACGCTGAGCACAGAGCGCACTTTCATGTGGTAAAGCACTATCCGATTGCAATCCGATCACCCAAAACGCATGGTAAGTCTGGTGTTAGATAAAATGTGTCCATTGTGTTTATTATGGGTCAATTAGTGTGTTTAATAGGTGCTTATAGGCAGATTTTGTTACCTTTGGTTTCCCCCTGTTTCCACTCTGCTGCTACTGTACACAAGTAACTCTTGGCAAGAGTGATCCTTACATAACGACCACAGGCTCCAGTTCTGATAAATATATTAGGGCTGGAACTGGGCTGATTATTTTCATTATCCATTAATCTGCAGATTATCTTCACGATTAATCGTTTTATTATTTCATATTCACGTCCTCTTTAGTCCAGTATTAGTCCCAAACATACAACTATTGAATTTACTATCATAGAAGAGTAAAAAGAAATGCAAATATTCACATTTGAAAACCTGGAACTAGTGAATGTTTTTGCCATTTTTACTTTTTCAGCCCTAAACTACATCACAGTTTGTGGTCCAATCTAAACCCTGCAGTGGTGACACGAGGTCAAGGTAAATGAAGGGGAAAAGCAGACTATAATTAAGTTCAGTCCTGGAGGCAAAAACCTCCGCATGCTGAGCGTGGTGACAGTTGATCAGGAAGTGTGATTTCGTCCCTTTGAATGCTCACTAAAAATTACTTGCAAGACAATCAAAGCAATGAAAAAATCAAAGTGAGATTATGATAGCGATCAGGAAACACTTTGAATCGTTACTTTAAGATGCCACTTAATCAAAATGCTGCGTAAAAAAACACTAGGTTTATTAATCCTGTGTAGCTCCAGCTATTCCTGCCAGGATTTTTATGCTGAGGTCACCCAGACTAAAGTTCACTGTGTTTAATGTGTGTAATGGGTTTTAGCTAAAAGCCTCTACAAGCATATACTGCAGACAATATGTCAAATTAACAAAAGAAGATAATGCTATAGTCCAGATTGGCTGCTTTATTTTGTGTAATTACTATAATGTAACGACACAATAGCATCCTTCACTGCTGACAGCAATAATCAGCTCTGAATGGGATTTGACGGATCAATGTCTCCCAGTTCTGCCAGCGCTGGTAAATGAGTGCCGGCGTTGCCTTTGGCTTATCGATCAGTATACATGCACACAATGACGTCAGCAGGCATTCACGCTGACAGGCACACAAAGGCCAACAAGGATAGCTTACAAAACCAGCATACAGTAATTGGACCACGAGGAGGATCAATACAACATCCCGATGTGTTTCGCTTAGAAAAAAAAATGACATTGGTAACAGTTGTTTCTTTTCATTCTCAGTTACTAAAGAGTCACCTTGTGCAGGATGGAAGACACACTTCTGATTCTGCTGCTTTTTACATTTTAGCCCTGCAATAAACCCTTTTATCGACACCTCTCTGAAACAGTTTCTACAAAAACTGAACATTTTAACCTTCATGAAGGCAGGATCTATTGCAGGACTGTTGCATTAATTTTAGCTACTACTAAACACTGGCAAATGAGTGTACATTGTGCAATAAAGGTTTGTAACTCAGATAAAAAGTGAAAATACCTGAATATTACATGCATGACAACAATAGTTTTTGGCTGGTGATATTCTATATTTTTGTTATTATTATAAACAATTATCCCATGAAAAGAACAAGGCCATTTCTGTTTTTTATAGGTTTTGGCTGTTATAACAGCTTTTGCAACACAGACAATATGTTTACTTGTTAGTAGGACCAGTTCATTATTGGTTTTAGTCTTTAGTGGGATTTGTTGACAGTAGGAAAACATAAAACATCATGGTAGGTATTTTGGTTTATTGCATTTTAATGTGGATGACAACAACCACAGAAATCATATAGGTGAAACTGTTCCTGATGTACTGATCTTACATGAATTTCTATTGATGGTGAGCGATTATCAATTATTCGCTAAAATCTGCATCCCTAAAATGTATTTTTATTAGTGCTGCAACTAAAAATTACTTTCATTATTGCTTAATCTGCAGATTACTTCCTTGATTAATCAATTAAACATTTTGGTCTATAAAAAGTCAGAAAGTAGTCCCCAGAGCCCATGGTGACGTTTTCAAATGTCTTGATTTGTCCAACCAACAGTCCAACACCTAAAGATATACAGTTTTATATCATAAATGACTGAGAAAACGTGCAAATATTGACATTCGCAAAACTGGAACCAGTGAATTTTGGGCATTTTTGCTGCTTAATTATGTGTTGATTGACTACCGATTAATCGACTAATTGTTTCAGCCGCATCATTCAGAGATTCAGTTTGCATTATAGCGGCAATCACACCTGTGTACTTTTAGTCACAGGCCACCAGGTCGTCCGACACTTTCATACTGGTGTGACTCCACAGTGGCCACTGATCACTATTAAGGTAAACAGTCCAAAACAAAAACTCTCCACTCTGCCAAACACACTAGCCAGCGTTAAAGCACTCAGGATTATGAGTTAATCTGTGTTACATCAATACAAGATCATAACACAGAAGACATCATAACACAAGACAACACAATGACAGATACTGAAGATTATTGATTGATCTGACCTGACGCATCTTATCCAATAACATCAACAGTGTTTTGTTTTCTGTCAAAATTGCTATTATAACAGGCCGTGATTCATGCAAATGGTGTTATGGATGTTTAGTTAACTTAAAAGATCACTAATGGGTTGAAATAAACCACAATTAGATCATTGAAGATCTGTCAGAAAGGCTCCTCCAAATATGTTTTGCCTTGCCAAGAATGCTATTATACTAATGAAACTGGACTACAGGACTTCAAGTGCTGGTGGATAAATCAATTTCCTTGGATGAAAAGTTCCCTATTCACTTTAAGTCTATTTCTTTGTTGTCCAAAATGTAAAAAAGGCAGTCAAATCTGCTATTTAGCAAATGCAGCACTGTATAAGAGCAACCAAGCTGACGTCACAGAGTGACAGACGTAGTTGCTGGTGGGTAAAACACAGGCATCGCCATCGAGGATACTTTGAAAACTCCATACAAAAACTGAAGTGTACAAAACAATAATTTGCCAAACTATGGCTTTGTCTGAAATTGCATATTATGCACTACATACCCAATATGTGTACCATCGTTCAACATACTTTTGTGTGAATAAACACTAGTATGCATCTCTTCGGATGCACCTAGCAGTTATTTACGTGAGAGAGCCTCTTTGCAGGTTGGAGACGTGTAACCATGGTAACCCGTGCTAACCTCATGTGACCAAAACGACGGTTTGTGAGAATCAAAGTCTGAACTAATTTAAAATATATGTTATTAATATACGACAAATCTTATACTATCTTATACTATATACTTAAACATGAAGCGTTATTGATGTTACCGTCAATGTCTGTTATGAATGTTGTCATCACTAACGCATTGAATTGTGGGATATTTATGCCGCCGTAGTGTCCAGCGTTGCATACCGTAAATAGTGTACTATTGATTTCATACTAAGGTTTGGGACCTACTAAAATATCTCACATACTGTTTTAGCGTACTAACTAACGGACGCAACCGTAATGTTGATTAGTGAGCATTAGAGGTGCCGGTAGGTGGATTTTGTTATCTTTGGACAGAGCCAGGCTGTTTGCCCTTGTTTCCAGTCTTTATGCAAAGACAAGCTAACCGGCTGCTGGTGGCTACAGCTACATATTTACCGTCCATATATGAGAGTGGTTTCGATCTTCTAATCTAATTCCCCAAAATGTAATCCTTAAAAAAACAAAGTAAAACAACAAAAAAGTAAAGTATTAAAAAAAGTATTGTTTCGGTCCATAGAGACCCATAGATCGGACATTTCAGATACCCAACTTCACATATATAACGCTTGAATTTAGAGCAGGACTCTACTGATCCTGATGCATAATATCCAGATCAGACTGTAGAATCCATGCTGGGCCCGCTGGGACTGTGATTCACATCTAATGAAACCCCCAGGGCCGGCAGCCAGCCCATCTGACTGAGGTTACCTAGCTACAACACATGCCAGGCCACTCGAGCCATGGCACCATCTCTAATTACAGACAATGAGAGAGAGGAAAGGAGGGAAAATGAGGGAGAGAGAGAGATGGAGATAGAGGATGAGAAAGAGAGATAGAAGCCCCAGCTGTTCTGTTTCCTGCTGCCTCTCTGAGCGACTCGAGAGTTCAACTGCTGTTTCCTCCACTCCACCAAAGGGCATCCTGCTAGCATGTGTGCTAAACCTGAGAATAGCATCAAACCTGTGCACACATCATGCAACACTGCTGTACTTCTCTCGTACTAAAGCCTCAGCCTATTAATGTGGTATTAGAAGAAAGGTACATTTCCAGTTGAGATTGAAGTTAAAAGTTGAGTAGAGCTTACCCTTCCCAAGATGTGTTTAGTCAGTGGAGACAAAGATAACTTGTCAAGCATGCCCAGGGGTATGAAGATCATGAGCTCAGAATTGTTTGACAGCGAGTGGGATCAAAGATTTGATGACTTCTGAAGCCCTGACTTGTACTACAACGTTTGGCGGCTGCAATGCAAGTGTGTGGCACTGAGTCACTTCACGCTCGCTGAGCACATCAACTGTCCCACATGGAGTCATAGGAAAAACTCTTCAGCCGGCAAATTGGGACCGTTGTGACCAATGCAGTCACGCACAGGTCAGGCAAACACTGGCAGAGGGTGATGCACTCGCACACTGTACGCAAACACACTTTCACACTTACAGTAACTTCCCCTGCCCTCTGACGACACAGATATGATGGATGTAAGGGGAGATAAACAGACACATCATTGTACACGCGAGTGGTTTTGGCAGAGAGCTAGGGTAATTTTTAATTAGTTAAATGGACGGCCTGATATCTAGTAAGTTAGTGATTAGGGTTTGGGTTACACACATGCACAAACACTTGTCACTTAAGAGGACACTTCATTGACTTACCCTAACTTTAATGAAATAGTTCGACATTTTGGGAAATGCTCTTTTATTCGCTTAGAGTCAGACGAGAAGATCAATACAACTCTCATGTCTGTTAATTAAATATGTAGCAGTAGCCAGCAGCTGGTTAGCGTTGCTTAGCAAGATTGATTGGAAGATTGGAAGATTGGAAACGGGGTGGAACAGCTAGCCTGGCTCCGTCTAAAGCTCAGGTCTATAGCACAGAAGCGTAACCTATAACAGTAATATCGGTTTTGGTCTTTTCATGGGATTTGTTGGCAATAAGAAAAATATAGTAAATAAAAAAATTGTTTTATTTCTTGCTTCTTTTGAGACTGATCACTGCCGTTTAAAGTAAAGGAGGTCCCCTTTCAATGTTGACAGCTCAGAAAATGTTTCTAGGAATAGAAAATGAAGATAAAAATGGTAGGAAGCTCGGATGAGCTGCTGATTATGCATTAGAGTCCCATTAAATAAATAAAAACTGAATTTCCCTAAAAACGATTTGTTTGTCAAATAAAATGATCACGCTTTCGAAATTACAGAAATAAACGCTAAACAATTTCCAGATTTGTAAGTGTTTGCCATCATCTACTGTATGCTTGCAGTCAAATTAATATACTAAAAGTTCCCTTTTTAGACCCATGCTCCTGAACACATCATAATGCATTACATTTTCTGTCACATAACATGCAATATAGTATACTCCCCTCCTTTTCTGTACACTTTTGGACTAATAAAGCCACTTGTTTGTGCTGCTCTGACATTGCTGACGGGCTCCTAATTTGAACACAGTCCAACGGTTTTGAGCAGTTGAGTGAGTCGATCATTCGCTGTGTCGTCACATGTTCCTCTGCGTACTGTACATCTCTACAGGAGGGAGGGAACGATCCATGCTGCGCACACAATAACACCCACAGGGGTGATTGCTTGTGTCCACTTGATCCCCTGACTCACTTTGTGATGATTGCTTCTTTCAGTAAGGAGATTTAAATCTGCTTCTGCCTTTCAACCAATCCAGGATTTAAGAGTGGAAGGAATGACCATGAAACATGGTCAGAAACGGTTAAAATCTGTTCTTTATACCGTACCTCGGAAGATGTCGAAATTACTACGGTAATATAAAAAAGGAGAGTGTACTCAACAGCAGTGGTTGCAAACCCGGAGGTTTATTTTTGCAGACTTTCCTCTAATCTCTGCCTTTTCTCTTGGGAATTACTGGATTATCTGACCTCTTTAAAAGGTCTCCTGTAGAGTTTATGACCACTATTAGCGCTATGGAATAATGTTTTTACAAGTGGGTCCTTATTTAGTCTATATCATGGACCCACATGAGGACACACATGCACCCAATACATATTACTGCTGCCCTTTCCTCACTATTTCTCGTTCGACATTTGCAAGCGGAAAAGCACAAATAAATGTAGTAATGCACCAACAAAGGCAGTAAGGAAGAAGACTGCTAGCTAGTTAACATGGATGTAAACAATACATGATTTAAAATAGTCCAAAACTGTATCTTATGATAAGGAAATGCACTCAACGTGATACGATGGAAACAAAGCATTTTGGTGAGTGACGCCGAATGTAAACATAACTTTGTTGAAAACGCTTATAAAAATTCTTGAAATACAAACAAAAAAATCACTTTGGTTGAACAAATCACAGGCAGAAATTGCTTAATTTCAAGGAATCACATGTTAAAAAGTTCAGAAACACTGCCCTGCATTGTGTAAAATGAAGATTAAATAATGTTGCTCCAAAGCGTCTAAATTAGTTTTCAAAGACAGGATTTAGCTGCATGAACAAACTCAAAACAAACTTTCATTAGATTTGTTAGAGAGGTTTCTACACATGGAAAGAGAAAGATGACCCAGCAGATTGTCTTTCACCTACGAGCATCAATGCCTTTCTGCAGGACTAAAAGGCAGACCCGCATGAATCCATGATTAAAAACTAAGCTCTACTTATACGAGGTGCATGTCCGACAGTATAGGCCTATGTAAAGAGACCTCACAGACAGGATATACTGTGACACTCAGGATGTCGTCACAAAAAAAACCGCACACAACAAAGAATCCTGCAAACACAGAAAAAAAGCACTCTGCAAAAGCTCACAGAAAACAAGCAAGCGCTACAACTAATAGTACAAGCTCTGGATAGAGAAGTAAGCTGCTGATTTAACACAAATAAGTGTGTTGTTGTTGTTGTTTTTTTTACCTTTGGCTTCTTAGACATGCTCGTTCTCCCACAATGCCCGGGACACCTGTGTCGCCTCTCCGTTCCACAGCGACTGTAATGAATTATGCAAATCCCCTGGTTTTTGTTCAGAGTACCATGACCCAGGGGTGCAAGCAGCTGACGCCTGGCATAAAAAAAGCAACCTCTCTGCCTCAGTCAAAAAGGGATAACGCTGACTGCTGACTGCTACTGCGCTACAGCACCTGGCAAGTTAAATACAAGCAGTGTCACTGGCGAGGTCTATGGAGAAGAGGAAATGAGATGTGGTCATCCTCAAGAGCTCTTCCAACAGCAAGTGTCATGCCTCATGTGGAGTGAAGAGTCTCTCAGACAGATCACACACACACATACTGATATAACAGACACATGCACGAGCGGACACACACACACACACACAATCGAGTGTTTAAGCTCTGCGGTGTCATGGTCAGCTCTGAAGTGTTTTTCTTCAGCTGGCCGGGCATTAAGCTTTAATTTGATAGTGTGACATCTGTTGCATGGTCAACTCAACTACATGACGCTTTTAGAAGCAGACAGAAACACACGCCCCATACACAAACATACCTTAAACCTCCAGAAATACTCTGTCAACAGATACTTGTGATAGTCAGCTTCAGTGTTACTGAAGAGTCTATGTGATGCTGAGCTGCTGGGCTGCAGTGGCAGAGCTGACCGCTGTAGTAAAACATGTGACCTCTTGCAGCTGTACATCAGCGGCCAGACAGACAGTCAGTCAGGCAGTAACAGCACCATCTGGAGTCCTAATCCGCCTGGCACTGACTACCACTGTGATTATGAACGTGGCCCTCAAAGTCATTAGGCTTATTGGAGGACAAGTCCTGTAGATACCTGGGATCAGTCAACTGCAGAGGCGCTACAGCTGCATCGCACGAATTTGCATTTTCTGCAAAGATATCAGTAGCAAAATTAACTTATGCAAACGCAGGATTCATGAGCATGCTGACACTTAGGAAGGAGGTCTGGATGATGGCAACATTTTTGAATAAAATTATTTACGGGGAGATTTTTGCTGTACTAGCAGTAGACTAGACTGTTGACATGTAATTTCAAATTTGGCACAGATATTTAATGTCCCAATAGGATGATTCCTGACGAATTTGTCAACCCTATTGGGCTTGCCGTGGTAGTCGGTGTTGCCAGTGTTACACGGTGTTCGGCTGTACACGGATTACATTACTTGAACCCATTTAGTTAATTTGCGTATCGGCGCCGTGTTATCTATACATAGTTGGATGACGGACGCTACAAACTTAAAGTGAAAGTGTCTGGAGTCTCAGCACAGAGCAGCAGGAGTCAGATTTCACACACACACGGGATGAGAGAGAGTTGACAGACAAGACGATGGCGGAGGATTTGGTGTCAAAGCAAAAAGTAAAAGCGACTATTTGGCAATATTTCGGATTTAAACCCAATGCTATAAGGGAACCATAACGTTACTGAGGCAATCACCGTGCAGAGAATGGAGCGTTCACAGCCGGTGTGCACCACGCAGCGGTGCCAGGTGGAAACCTGTAGCGAAAGCTCGACCGGAGAGGCCAGACCAGACACACGCTCTGAATTTGGAATCTAGCACCTTTAAAAATATGTTGGCAACCAGCAGATTGTCAGTGTGTTTTGTAAGGCAATGAAAGAGGAAGTGGCTGGTTTGGGGTTCTACAGACGAATCATCAAGAAGAAGTTGAGTGCAGCCAGTGCAGCTGTAGGCCGTAACGTAAGTGTGAAGGTTTGTGAAGCCCGACGTGAGAACAATGCAGTGGGCCCAATTCCATGGCCTAACCAATGAAAATGTTTCCTTGACCATTACTTGATAGTCGCCACCATCAGGCCAACATTTCTACTTGCACTAAAATCCAACAGGCAGATTGCAATGAAACATTCACTAGGATTAAACTCTTTCCTTTTTGGACATACAGTACCTGCCTTCTATAGGTCAACTTTGCACATAAAAATGTTCATTTCATGGGTACACTGCCATTAAATTTGCTGAACACATTCATGCTCCCAAGGAGATAAACATCTCTCTATCTAAAAAGCTAAACTTTAAAAAAAAAAAATTAGGGCCACAGCTGGTAAAGTCATATTAGCAGAGAGTATCATCAGTATGTTGTTCATCAAGAGCCCTGACACACTATAACAACATCAAGGCCAACTGACTAACTCTTGTTTAGCCTCATGTCAACTTTCCTGGTAAAAATTGACCTTGAACATCCCACAAAAACTACCAAAAAACACAAAGACTACAAAAACTATGACCAGCTGACTACCAGCATGTAGTCAGTCCCTTCCCCTTCCCTTCACATAATTAATGAGACTTCAATATTTAAGACTTGAAAACTGAAATTTCTTTCAAATTGTTTAGTTTTTCTTCCCCCCAATTTGTATATTCACGTTGCTCTGTTGTAATTATTTAAGAAAACTGAATAAAACAGTATTCACAAAAAGAAATTGAAATTAAAATGTATCTGATATAAATTCAAAAACGCTTGAAGATTTGCTCTGCTGATATCTGCTAGTGAGCTACATTCATAGTTAATTAAGACTGAGAGGGAGAACTGTGACATTAAGGTACTTTAAGGTACTCAACGTCCCAGCTCTGTGTGTGCAGGAATGATCAGGTTCAATGTGAGGACAGAGAGTTGGGCTGCACAGAGCAGCAGCGTGACATATGCAGCATATGGGTGGGTTGAGCTAAAGTGGAGCAGTGTTTCCCTCCGGAGGAAAACACATACGGTATGTACATCTCTATTTATGCACACGTGCTATATACTGGACAAAAATATAAAGTTATCGCCGTGTCAAACACGAATGCCTGTTTAGGACAGGACAGCATATGGTGCATATGGAGGAGAAATAAAGCCTCAGGTTTATCACACCATGAATGTGTCACTTGCACCTGACATACAGTAACTCCACCACAAGGGATTACATAACAAAGAGGCTGAGCTGAGTGGCTGGAGGTCACACGACTGCAGAATCAAGAGAGAGAAGACGTTTTTAATAGGGCTGTCAATCGATTAAAATATTTCATTTAGACTAATCGCATGATTGACCATAGTTATTTATGATTAATCGCAAATTGCACATTTTTTATCTGTTCAAAATATACCTTAAAGGGAGATTTGTCAAGTATTTAATTATTTTATCAACGTGGGAGTGGACATATATGCTTGTTTTATGCAAATGTATGTATATATTTGTTATTGGAAATCAATAAACGACACAAAACAATGAAAATATTGTCCAGAAACCCTCACAGGTACTGCATTTAGCATAAAAAATATGCTCAAATCATAACATGACAAACTCAAGACCAACAGGCAACAACAGCTGTCAGCGTGTCAGTGTGCTGACTTAACTATGACTTGTCCCAAACTGCATGTGATTATCATAAAGTGGGCATGTCTGTAAAGGGGAGACTCGTGGGTACCCATAGAACCCATTTTCATCCACATATCTTAAAATCAGAGGTCAAGGGACCCCTTTGAGAATGGCCACGCCAGTTTTTCCTCGCCAAAATGTTGCGCAAGTTTGGAGCGTTATTTAACCTTCTTTGCGACAAGCTTCCTTAGCTTTAAAATTGAGCCCGCTACAACCTCCGAAAGATCGATTGCGTTAAAGAAACTTTACGTGTAAAAGCCCAACTAGGGACAAGAGTTGAAAATTAGCAATAGCTATAAACTCTCTGTGCAGCACATCAGTTTCATGCCCTGTATTTGAACTATGTTAAATTGCATCGCCCCTATCAAATAAAAATTATTGGCGTTAAAACTATTTTGCGTCAAAGCGTTATTGTCACGTTAACTTTGACAGCCCTAGTTTTTAAAGTCCACAGACAGACAGAAGGTAGATTCTGGAGTAACTCCATCACATCCTCTCCTCCCTGCCCCACCCCCCTATTTCCCAAGTAGCTGATTTCATCCTCGCAAAGCCACTCTCACTCTAATCTCCCCTGATCCGTCTGCACTGGTAAAGAATCAGATATCAAACTCACATGCGTTAAAAGAAACCTGGGACAACATGACAGAAAATACTACTGTTATTATTATGAGTATAAACAAACAACTATGCATTTTCTTGGAGATTCAGCCTTAAGTTTGTCTATAATATCAACTCCTTGTCACACAAGTAGAGTTGGCAGACTGATAACCAGATTTCATAAAGTGGGCATGTAGTAGCTTGTCGTTATATAATACCTAAATCTCTAAGCCTCTCTTTGGAATAGCCACTGGGCACAGGAGCATCAAAACCAATAGGAATATACTGTAATAGTCTCTACATAATCTGTTAAACCAGAAAATCTTATCAATAGTTATGTAAAAATGTTACATGGCGTTCAGTTGTTTCGAAAGGAGCACAGCACACATGCAGAAGGAGTAAGTAGTTCAAGAGTAGAGGAGAAAACTCCACCAACACACCTCACTTACCCATGAGACATTTTTATTCTTGGCTTGTTTGATCATGGCAACGAGAGCAGGCCGCTAACGTGGAGAGAGGAGCCCCCCTCCTCAGCAGATTTCAGCCCTGCGGCCTGATGTGTGGGCAGGTCTGAGCGGGATCAGGGGTGATGGCCGGGGGCACGTCGCGCTCAGCCATAGGTCATCATCTGCCCTGCAAATCTGCGAACCCAAAACGCCCGCTCTGACTGAACCCAGCATCTGTCAGCAGGATCAGACCGCACTTCAACGCAGAAGAGGACAAAGTTTTCTTCACATGGCAAAAAAGTCAAGAATCATCCGGCAAAGTCTCTTCCTCCTGACAGCACACAGTGACCTGATGGACTGATTATGTATTCACGCCGAGTATGAATATGAAACATCCCAGCAGGTTTTAACCCCGCCCTGCTGAGCCTCAGCGCGCGCCCAATCGCGGAGCAGATCTTTGTGGCCGGCTCCCGAGGGTGAGCTTATAGAAGCATTAGGATGAACATACTGATTCTCTTGAGGAGAGGACGGGGCTGACTGGCAGGTCACTGACACCTCCAGGAACTAAACAAAAAAAACAGGAAGTAGCAGAAGGAAACTTCAAGTAATTGACCTTGTCTTCATCTACTGTTTGTGCCTCCCACCCTCTTTTCTGTTTCATCTATTCTCCCTTCCTAATCTCACTTTCCTTCCTCTACACTCCTCTCTCTCAGGGGTCCGTCTCCTCGCCCGGCTGGTACCTGTTGTCATGACACCTCTTTGCTAAGAGACGAGTGCCGTGACATATAAAAGATGCTCAGTGAAAATGGGATTCCCTCTCTCTTTCTTTCATCTCTTTTCATTCAGTGGTGGCACTGCTCTCTGACCGAGAATTAAATCTACTCTAAATGTTGTCCCCTTTCACCCTCCTACTTCTACACCCTTCTTATCGTCCTCTCTCTGACACCATTAGCTCCACACTTGTGGCCGTCTGTTTGCACAAGTCGATCCGGATTACTTGTAAAAAGATCAGTGAAGAGTTTTGAGGCTATCTTTGCTGATTTGAGTGGCCGCACTTAAGTGGAATTGAACCGCAGACAAAATACAGATCTCCAGATCAGCAGAAAACACTACAGACTGTACATGAACAACCAACACAACCACTACTTTTAACTGGAATAAAAAGGTGCCAGCAAACCAACAGCCTGCACAGTACATCCCCGCAGATTGTATAGGGAAGGAGTGACTAGATAAATATTTATCTTTATTTAAAAGATAATTAAAACATATCCTTTAAAAACATATTTTAGACTTGCCTTTTCTTAAATTGCCTTTTCTTAAATTACTAAATCACATCTCATACAATTTTATCTTTATTTACTTTTTTGTTTCATGTCTTTTTGTAAAGAAGTTAACTTGTAAAAAGTGCTATATTTGTCTGCTTTAAAAAAGTTTACACTTGAATTGTATTCCTGTTAATTTAATAGATTTTTTACCAGGTTGCTCGTCCATGATTTATAATTTTAATAAATAACAATTTATTAAATTCATATCTGTGTATTTATTTGTTATATTTTGTTTTGCAAAGTTAGGAAAACAATGTTTAAGTCTAGCCTGATGTTTCCTTACACATAAAATAATGATCCCAATCACTTCCACACAGTGAGGCATACAGCATATTAATTAAACACTGGTATCGGATCAGTACTCGGTATCAGCCGATACCCAAAGCCCAGGTATTGCTATCAGGACTGAAAAAGTCGGATCGGTGCATCCCTAGATCCTTTAGTCTATGAAATGCTTCAACACAGTGAAAGATGGCATCCATAATTTCCCAGAAGCCACAGAAATGTATCCTATTTGCTTATTTTGTCTGATTAACAGTCTAAAACTGACGGTTAACTGTTATATATGACAAAGAAAAACAGCAAATTGTCACATTTGAGAGGCTGGAACCAGAGAATATTTGGCATTTTTGCTTGAAAAAGGACCTAAACTATTAATCTATTGTAATTCAATCACTGATGACAACCACCAAATAGCAAACATATAATTAAAACCCAATCTTTACGCATCTCCTGATCCATTTTTAACGTCTGTCGCTCTAATTAATTGTCTGTAGTATCCATATGGGCTGGCAGCCCTCCTCTGGTGCACAAGGTTGTCTGCATCTCTCCGCTGTTAATTGGCCTCAAAGAACATCTGCTCCTGTTTTAAGTGATGCTCGGTTTGGCCTGGCTGCCCTCGCTGTCTGAGGTGCCATTTTAATGGGCGTGAGCTCCTTCATCTCTCTAATGATAGCATGATTGTCCATTTTGCTGCAGATTTTTTACCTTCTGTAGGTTGTTACTGGAGACACAGAGGAAAATAAAAAGGTGCAAGAGTTATGGTGTCAAATTTAACTAATGTGAACCTTAAACTAAACCTTATGTCTCATATACAGCAAATAGAATCAGCTCCAACAACAGAAGAGAATCTACTACAGACATATTTCTTCCTAAAGCCATGTGTCGTAGTGTAACGTAACGCCAATAAATGGAATTACTGAGTAGATTGAGCCAGAAACTGCAAGCCTCACAGAAATGGATGACGGCACTCCAGGCCTCAAAGCAGCTGCTTTCCACTGATAGCAGTGAAGCAGCCAATATGACAACGGAGGAGAGAGAGATGTGGCTAAAATTAACATTCACCACAGGGAGCAAATTACTTCATGTGTATGGATCTCATGCAGCAGGTTGTAAAACCGCACACCAGTAGTGATTCTTCTCAATATATATTTATGGACATTGGCCATACAATAGCTGTACATTTTGTAAAACTAATAACATTCCCATCAGTCCCGGCTATAGCTGTAGACTCTTGGTTGAATAAATGTCCTCAGGTTTTTAATACCATTACTTTTTGTTGTACAGTGGTTTTGTTAATGATGTTCAAAATACATACACACGTACACGCACATTTAAAGAATTATAAACGATAGGCAATAAAAGCTGGTACAGCTGGTACAGCCAAAAAAACCTGTCCCGCACATCACTTATCGATAGGCATTGAGTGTGAACAATCAGAATTGGCATATTTCAATATTGTTTTTAATAGTTTTGTCTCATAAATAGCCTAATCATTTTGTTTACAATATAACTGCAGGTGCTAGAACAGCTTTGGCGGCTCATTGTATTTTCGGAGATCATATCAATATGGGCACCTGAGCGCTGGTCGACTTTGAGTCTGTTGTTATCATTTAAGTAGAGAATAATTAAATATATTAAATAATTTAATATGCTGTTAATAGCTTTTTATGATTATTTATAATTCCTTTAGGCTACCACGTAGAGGGCACTGTGGCCATTTAGTTAATGTAGAGTAACATGCAGAATTTAAAGGTAGAATATAGGTAAAATTGGACCAAGATTTTCTTTGGTTGACTACAGCCCTATTTTCACCTGTATTGGACAGTTGATGGTATAGGCACATACAGTGGACAAGGGTAGAGAGAGACATGCAGCAAGTGTCTCTAGCTAGAATTACACCAGGTTTGCTGAGATTATTTTATATGCATTTTAACCATTCAACTACCAACATGCCCCAAATAAGGGATTTCCAAGCAGACAAACAAGTGGAAAGCCCATCCATAGTGATATAGTGATTCATCGTAGCATTAACATAATACTATAATAAACGGTACACAAAATTCACGGTTAAGTATGTACCTCGGTTTTGGGGTCACAGTTTGATACGTTTTCGGTACAATGGGGAAAACAACGAAAATGCAGAAAATAACTTCTTTTCATGTGTTTTGAAAATGTTTACATTCTACACTATAGAATGTCCATAATTCTTACTCTACCAGCTAATGCACTCAAATACTGGCACATCGTCAATACAAGACAAAAACAGCTGTTTGGGTCAGAAGGCGTACCGAAAGGATGTCACGAATAGAACTGAACGTCCTGTACCGAACGGTTAAATACAATTACACCCCTACATAATACTGTATATTTTGAGGGGAATGAGCTGCATCTTTCCCCCCATGACCTCACCGTTTCCAGACAAAAGAGGGTTTTAAAACTCAGACTGTCGCAGCCCATTCGTAACCGAACCGGGGTCGGTGCACACAGATTCAGCAAACGGTGTCACTGACATCAGTGTTTCCAGGCTGCAGTGAAGCTATACACTACATAGGCCCTCACAGACATATATATCACACTTTCCAGCCCCACGGTGAGGTGATGGATTATGTAAAAGCAGTAAAAATCCACCTAAATCCGAGACATTCCTGAGGGCCTCTGTGGCCAATTAGCTGCTTAGTTTCCGGACATTTCCATATTCTCTGGAAAAGTGAAAGAACGCTCAACTTCTGCCAAGGAAACCCTGCTCCAGTCTGCTCTGCGCTGGCCCGACACTCCTCCCTGGGCTTGCATCCCGAAGCCTGGAAAACTGGGAATTCCAGGTCACACTTTTCGCCATGGGAGATTAGCTCACCACTAGCACACACACACAAGCTCAATATTTTTTGGGGATAATTACAATCTTCTGTGTAATACTCCAGTATCTGCCATTTCTCTTTCTGTATGCGGTATTTTTAGCCAAAGTTTTCACTTATCACGTGTCAAATCTCAGCATCTGGTTAATGGATTGGCTCATCATTGGATCCTCTGACTTTTCCTCTAGTGCCACTATGATGCTGACATTTTTGTTTATTAATAAAATGTCTCGACAACTGTTGGATGGATTACCATGAAATTTGGTACACACATTCCGAATTTTATACAATAGAAATTAGGGCTGGGATGATTCACCTATCTCCCGATTTGAAACTATCACAACACTTGGTGCTGATTCGATATGTATTGCGATTTTACAAGTATTGTGATTCAATATTACGATTTTTGTTAACTCTTTTAACACTAGACCATGGGAATTTTCAGCATGCATGTAGTCATAGATGTCCTGAAGTCAAATATATCAGTCATTGTAAGGCATTTCTATGATTATGTTTTTCTAGCAACCCAAAAATCAAAGAATAAAGACATTTCCCTCACAAATTAGTGGTATTTTCTTTAATTTATAGGGGACATGTAATGTTTTATACTTCTAATGAATATAATCCAATAATTCTTATTTCCATACATGTATTTTGTATATACAGTATAGTTCCCTTTGTTAACACCTTATTTTGAAAACCGGACGTAGTCACGCGTGTATACTTCCGTTAACTCTCGCCAAGTGCGTCGCTAGCTCTGAGTTAGCATGCAGCTTTAGCCATGATGTCTAGCTCTACTTTTCCTGGTAATGTGTGAAACCCAAAGTGTTTCCATACTTTACTGTTTACCACTTTGGATTTAAAATGTGAGGGTGCAGGTCGTATCTACATGGACCTTCCACCGTTTTCTACTTTCTAGTTTCGGGTCGGCCGGCTGCGGTTTGTTTTGGTTGACGAATACGGAACGGATATGATGTCACATCCTCCGCAGAGACTCAAATGAAGCAAATATATTGATTCTGGCATTAAAGAATCGATTGCAAAATCATAAAAAAACAGAAATCATAATCATCATAAACTTTCTGTGCACTTCATTAGCTCTCTGCTAAATTCACAGAAAGTAGCGGCTACCACTGCTGCATCATGGCACGCAGGAAAGCCTAGAAAACAAACGGGGGAATTGAGTAGGGCCTGCTGTCTTCAATTAGCTGAGTTTCCGTGAGGAGTGTCTGGGACTGGCCACTCAGTCTGTCAGACGGAGTCCCATCCGGCCGGGTCTCCGTGCTCCACATTCCATCCAGAGCGGAATTACGTTCTGCCCCATTTCAGACGTAAGACGGCGGTTTGGTGCTCCATATTGGAAACATGTGAGAGGAGTGTCATAGAAAAGAGTGCCGTCTCACGGCAGCTGGGGTCCTCTCAAGGTCAGCGCTTGCTACAGTGACTGGACTGTCCTGTCCTGTGAGCCAAAACCTCTGGTTTTAACGACACTCATATTAATTTCAACATGCTTAGTTTGAGCTCAGTAATTAAACACCAACACATGTTGCCAGTGATACACCACCACACTAAATGGTTTGTTTTCATGCAAACACCTTACACATGGGGCTTAGACCGTCCGGTGTGGAGTATCAACAGCTGGTCCTACACTAATCCACTCATCAGTTAAATTAAGGCTTACTCAGTTGTAGAGTAAATGTTGGTTCAGCCTACTGCAGTCTGTTAAACCAGGTTGTGTAACCAAACTGCAGTAGTCTGCACAGGGCCACTAGCAGTTTTCCTTCTCTTCAATAACTGAGACAAAGTTGGCGTCCCCGTTCAGAAGCTGGACCCGTCGAAGTCCACATTCCTAGACAGAATACGTCATAATGGGCTCAAAAGTCTTGGTCCCTTTTCAAGGCTGCTCAAATGAAAAGCAGCTTATTTTGGCTGGATTTTAAACATTACACAACAGGTGTATCACTTGAAGCCCTCAGTATCATTATGACGCATTGTGCACTATTTAATCGAGCATTCAGGTGATCCTTGTTCACTCAAAGTCAGGAAACGTCACATTAGCATGTTGTTTTAAGCTGGTGTTTGTGACCAGGTGCTCATAGTTCACTGGCAAATGCATATTAAGGCTGAAACGCTTAGTTGATTAATCCATTAAACAACGCACAGAAAAATAATCGGCAGCTATTTTGTTATTATGCAAGTAAAAAAATGGCAAACATCCCTATTTCCAGCCTCTAAATTGTGTGGATTTGCAACTTTTCTTTGTCTTATTTGATGGTTAACTGAATATTTTTAGATTTTGGACTGTTGGTCAGAAAAAACATCATCATCTCGGCCTTTGAGAAATTATGATGGGCTCTTTTCAACATTTAATGACATTTTAAAGGCCAAACTATTAATCGATTAATGAAGAAATTAATCAGCGTTATTATCAGACATTATTATTATTACTGTGTGTTGAAGTTAAATGTCAACTGTAAAACAAATTGAAGAGAGCTGCTTTGAAAAATCATTAGTTTCAGTCTGTGTGAGGCCAGAAAGTATCATTTAGACATGTGGCACAGGTTCAGAAGATCCAACCCCTGAATTGGGATGAAACAGCTTATATTATAATGTACATCATTTTTATATATTTTATTTTATAATCCATTTTGGCATTAATAAAATGTAAGAAAATTGTGAAAAATGGCCATCACAGTACTTTTCATTTGTCAAGTATTTCATTCACACAGGAGGAGTACACACACAAAAGGGTTTACCATGTGGTTATTTCATATAGACTATTTATTGATATTTTAGTGATATACATCGTTATTGAGATATGAAATTACCTATATTGTGATAGAAGATTTTGGCCATATTGCCCAGCCCTAGCTCAGAACATTTTGTCCAATGAGCTTCTGTCTTGGATTTGGGGATGAGATCATAACTCATTTGTGACTATAAAATACAAAAATTACACCACATGAAAACTTTATTTCTGAGCCTTGAGGATGTTAAAGCACGTTCTCTCTGCATGGAAATGGTGTATTTATGCATTTATGAGTGTGTACAGTATGTGTGAGAGTAAAAGTGTAACATGGCCATCTAGTGGTAAAACTCAATTAGGGAGGCCCATCTTTATCTGCAGTACTGGAGGATTGTGGGGATGAGGGAAAAAAAACATTTTTTTTGCATTGCTCTACTGGTGAACTGTGTAATAGAGACTCTAGAAAGCAGAAAATATTCCTCTTCCTTTTTGCTAGTCTACAGAAAACAATCACAGCTGAATGACAGAATTAAGGATGCAAAGGACAGTACAGAAAATGCCTGCGTCATCAAATTCCCCTTCTCAAGTCATACCTGTTATCAGAAGCACGCCCACATTGTCCTCACACTGCATTTCATTACACCAAAACAGCCACAGTGGTATTATTCTCATAATACACAGCTTTAAAACACAAAGGACACATGAAATAAACCAGCAAAGCCCAATAAAGTGGAGCTGTCAACCGAGCATGTGCCTGCAGTCTGAACCCTCTGTATTCAATAACAGTACAACCTCGGCTGTGTCCCAGAATAAATAGGAAATAAAAGATTTATCGTGTCTGGCGGCACGAAGAGAGCTTGGGCCAGTGCAGCTGAAATATTTCAGCTAAATCCTGCAGCATTCAGGACTGGTTCGAGATAGAGATCTAGCAGTGATCAACATCGAGGGGGGAAAGCTGGCAGGCGTCCACTGATCCATTCAGTCTGGTGCTTTGATGCTGACATTTTCAGTAAACTTGTGCATGTATTGAAACACCGGCACGAATCCATTATTCATATCACCCATCATGAAACAATCATGATAAAGCGCATTAAGCACATTAGTCTTTGCCTGCTTCATCAGCTTCTCTTAATCTCTCACACGCACACTCTCTCCTCTAACCCTTGTCAGAGATCGGCATCAAACTCACATATGGAAGCTGTGCTCTCCGGCGATGGCCCAGCCCACAGCACGGCATGAAGGGGACCCGGGCGGGGAGGAACGGACGGCCGTCTCACAGACTCCCCTGTCAGGCAGCAACATCCGCTCAGCCTCGGTCCATGCCGGCAAGCTTGGCCCGCGGGGGCGCAGACCACCAAAAGACGCTGAGGAGATGATGAGGACGGAGGGGATCCTTGACGGAGGAGTGAGCAGAGGGAGCTGACGTATCCACACCAGCCCCCTACTTCTGTCCACCCACCCCCCACGTGTACGCCAAAGCCCCCCTGACTCAGAAACTCTCAGGATTCGAAAAGTCAGCCCCCTTCCTCCTCCTCTTCATCCTCTGCCCATCTCAAGACTGTTGCAGTCCACGCGCTGACAGTGAGGTGCAGGACTTGTTTACCCCACCCTGAAATCTGTAAGCACTCCAGCAGATCCACTGGGCTGCCAAATCCTCTGCAGTGCTGCTGTGCTGTGTGGCAGAGACGTACAGTTGCAGGCAGGCTGGCACACTGGTTCAGCTGCTGGTGGATTTAGACATCATCACACACACAAGTTCCTTCTCAGCATGGGAAGGAGGTGGAGTTCTGAGTGTCCTTTATTGACCGCTGTCCGTTGATTCCTAGTGGAGGACGCCGCCACAATACTCTCCGCCTCCTTTCATCCAAGTCTGCTTTAAAAGCTTGACACACACTCTGGCTTTTCTTCTTGACTTATTGCCTCCCAGATTTTATTGCCTCTTCCTTTATTTTTTTCCTGTGTGTCGTGCAGTCCTCATTTGCATTGCCCTTCATACTTTCTCTGTGTGCCTGATTAGGACAGAGGCTACTGGTTGCTGAAGAGACTGCACTGTGCTTTCATGTTACAGAGAGTCTCTCACACACAGTTCAGTCATGCCGAGTGTGAACGCAGCGCTGGCATGATTGTCTCTCCCCGTCACACACCTCCACTCCGCTCTCGCCCTTCCCCACTGCGTTCAGGTGATTGAGCCCAGACTGACTGGCAGCCTCACGCTGCTGCGTCGTAACTGCTGCGTCAGCTAGAAGTGCACATATTCTCTGCCTCAGTGTTCAATGAAAGACACATGTGGAGGGGAGCTGCAGAGGTGATATTCATATACGCAGCATGACTGTGGACGTGGTTTTGTATCTAATCTGGCAACAAGGGCACACAGCATGAGTGACGGACTGAATTTCAATGACTTAACAATGCCCCTTGGCTTTGGAATGTCTTTCCTGCAACTCTTGAATATAATTAATACAACATTAAGATAATAGACAGACATTCCTTGAAATGACAGATACAGTAAATACATCATGGCTTTTAATGAACCAAAGATGCATCAGTTCAGTTGGGCTATGTTTACATAATTTGACTGGATGGTAAAATTTGCCAGTTGCTAATATTTCCACATGCATTAATTATGTAACTTTATTGTGCAAGAGTAAAGTTCTGCTCATATTTACAATAATGACTTAACTTTACAATAATATGTGCAATAATTCAACTGTCATTAATACTGCATTTATACTGTATATTCATTTCTCAGCATTTTTTATTTACTTATATCCATTTGTATTTACTTTTTGCACTGTGGTTATATGCTATATGTTTCACATCCTAATGCAAATATTTGTACATATTTCATATCTTTTTATTCACATTTTATTATTTTAAATGTTAGTACTTATTTCTTTACATATATTTTGATTATATTGTAGCATTATGTACATAATTTACATGTTACATACTCCTTTATTTCTATTTTCTTACATTTCTTTTGTCTATACAAGAGCAACTGTAACGTTGTAATGTAATGTTGGTATCTCTCTGTGTATAAGCAATTTTATTTTTTTTCCTCTTTTATTGCAGCCTTATGAACAGTGTGCTCCATCTTAATATTGTGCAGAGCTGACTTTTATGCTTGATAAAGAAAAGGGCAGCTTGTCTCATCTGCTGCAGCACACACTCTATCAGTGTTGTTCCTCTGTATGAGGTGCCACACAGTCACTCGAGTTTGGCACCAGGAAAATAACAAGATGATTTCTGCTGTCAGACAGAGCTATAAAAACTGATAAAGACAAACTCAACTATCGGTCTCTCTCTACAAATTCTCAGAAGAATTCACCAAGCGGGTGCTCTTTATGGAAACAAAATATCTGGTATTGCTTTATATCATATTGCACTTTTAATCTTCACTTTTTAACCCTACAATTAGGGTTGGGTTCTGGTCTACTATAAGCTAAAAATGGATTAATTAGGCCCAGAGTCAAATGAATGTCTAATTTTTGAATATTCAAGGGTTGCACCAAAATCACACCAGCGAAGTGCGGCTCGTCACAATAATTACATATTTCTGCAGCCGGGAGGCGTGTTCATGTGTTTCAGGCGGGAAGAAATTCTTTGGAACACAGGACTCTGTATACTGATTGGTTCTCTCTGGCTGCACTTCGCCGCTAAAAGTTAAACTATCCCCAACTTTTAGTTTGGCCCGCACTTTGCAGCAGAATCAACACGGCCGCAGTTCGCTGAGCTCGGAGCGGCCAACGCAACTTTCCATTAGGGATGTGCATTTCAAGATTTCAAGCAAAATTACTATTGTTGGAACAGCGGAAGAGACCAGTAGAAACACTAACTAAGACAGTTTCGGAGAGTTGACTTTCCTAAAGCTGCCTTTCACGCAAAACATTTGGGTTGTATATCCACATAACACCCTTATAAGGCCTTTATTTTGTCACTGGAATCTCTCCTTTTTAACTTTTTCCTTCCATCACACCATGCTGAAACATAGAGTCTAAGGTCTATCGATCACAGTGATGTTTTGGTGAACACAGGCAGCTCATCAGTGATAGTATCAGTAGTATATATCAACTGCTCTGGTCTGACAGACGCTCAGCCCAACATAAATCTGGCACCGTCTTTCATCAACATTGAAGCTTCTTTGGTTCACTGCCAATAAGTCACTGGCTGACATGTGTCTGCTGTGATGGAGAGGCAGCATTATGAACAGAGCTCCTTATAGTGAGAAGGGAATCCTATCTATCAGGTAATCTGTCAGAGTCTGTCCCCCTGTGATCATCACTCAGCTGCTGTTGACGCCATGAAAAATACTGCAGGAGATCATGTCTACAAAACTAAAATACTGCAGGAGATCATGTCTACAAAACTAAAATACTGCAGGAGATCATGTCTACAAAACTAAAATACTGCAGGAGATCATGTCTACAAAACTAAAATACTGCAGGAGATCATGTCTACAAACTAAAATACTGCAGGAGATCATGTCTACAAACTAAAATACTGCCCGTTTAATTTAGGTTCATTATGCTTTCTGGACACAGACGCAACTTTAAAGGTCATTTACTCAAAAAACATAGCACGTACACAAACCGTTATTCACAAGCAGATAGAAACCAACTGAGAAAAAGCAAGTACTGCAACAGAGAAAGACATTTAGTTCTTCTCCTAAGTCTCCATTATTACCCAGTTTACAATCTCAATCAATCACAGACGCAGCAGACACCTGATGACGAGAGCAAACTCCCAAGGCATGACAATGAGCTAATTAAATGCATCCATCTTATGATTAAATTAAAAAATGCAGTATTGTGAATCACTTTAGAAGGTTTACTTTCCCAGTACAGTTTGGGATGTATGCCTTGTATGAATGGAGCTGAAACAATCAATAATAAATGAATCGATTCCTTGATCGACAGAAAACAAATCGGTAACTATTCTGATGTCATTTTTCAAGGAAAAACATTACTAAGTTCCAGCTTCTCATCTGTGAGGATTTCCTCCTTATTTGTATTAGGTGATGGTAAACTGAAAATCTTTGGTTTTTGGGCTGTTGGCTCAACAAAACAAGCAATTTGAGGACGTCACCCTGGACTTCAGGAAATTGTGATGTCGTATGTGACATTTTATAGACCTATTGACCTAAAGACGACGACAATTAATCAAGAAACCAACAGGCAGAATAACAAATAATAATCATTAGTTACAGCCAGCCCTATTTATGAACAATACAAATGAAGCACCTATATAAAATCCCCAGCAGCATTCTTATGCATTTCATAGCGTGGCTTACAAACTCCAATCACTACTAAAATATGATAATCACTAAAAATGTGTGAATGATCAGCAGCACTTTTCTTCAAATCAGTGGTTTAGAAAACGCTGTGTAACATGCTGCATCCATCTTTATAACCTAAAACGATGTCTGATATCGCATTTTGATGGACATTATGTAAACGAAAGACTTTAATCGCTCATACCAACAGCAGAAAGCACTGACCTTGTCCACAAGGGGGGTATTGCATCAACACAGTGCCAAATTAATTTAGCCTTTGCTGTAACACAGCAGGGTGTGGAGGCTGAGGAACTTGGATTCAGGCCACTGTGAATGCAAGACATGCACTGCTAAAGTGTCTTTTATCAAAACAATCCCCCTGTTTATGTGTTTTTACCTTAATTTTTCACATTTGGTTGTTACTTACAAAATGTTATTATTAATTATTTTTTAAAACATGTTTAAAAAATAAACTGCCTGTGTGGTTTTAGTGTCAAATGTTAGAGACAAATGCCAAAAGTCATAGCTCAGATCAGGAAATTCAGAGTCCAAGTAGAGATTTTGCAGACTGATTTGGTTATTCTGGCACTGAAGTTAAATACCTGTGTTCATTCATTTTGCCACTAGATGGCAGCCTGGTGCTTCAATGATGGCTGACTGAGCAGCAGTGGTTTCTACATTTACAGTATTTAAACCCCATGCATCATTACTGCAGTTGGATGCCAGAAAACACATATGGCTCTCCAGAAATATCTTGGAAAACTATGACATATGTTGCTCAAAGTTCAGGCAAAGGACCGCAGGGTTAATGTTACACTTTTCTACACAAGATCTCCAATGGCAGTTTCTCCATACCACTATAGTATGGCACTGGTATCAGTCACTTAAAATGTCAAGGGTTGCCAGATCTGATAAGTATCAGAGTCAATAATAAGCTCTTTGCGTCACCCCCTCTCTCCATTTAGGAGAGAGAAAATAATCTAGAGGATGATGAAAAGGAAAAATGCCTGCAATCAGGGAGAGTTAGAAGGGGTTTCCTGCCCACACCACGCCCTCTCAGGCAGCCGTCCATCACCAAATCCCTTTCTCCAGCCTGGATGTACTGAATGTACAGACAGAGCTGACAAAGAGGGTTGAAATGTAACAATGTGCCACGGAAAAGCTGCTGCAGTGGGAGACATCAAGACACACTGTTATATAGAGATGGAGGTGGAGGTGGAGGCGATGCAGAGCCTGGTGCAACCATTTACATAAACAGTGCGAGTGTGGGAAGCAGCACAAGGTTAATTATGACATAATATTCTAGGAGTTATGCAAATCACAGTTTGAGCTACGGTACCTCAGATCCTTGTATTTACTGTATGTTGTTTCTAGCACCAAAGGTCTCATTCAAGTTATCCTCACCTGTGCCCCAAAATCGGTTTTGGCAGGTGCTCTGCTATTGAATCGATTAATTTTATTACATGCCTGTTGTTGTTGTTGTTTTCCTTTGTTTCCTCGAATTTATGCTTTTCTTTATTTGTTACCTGTCACTTGCAGAAGTTATTTAGACTTTGGTGAACACTTTTGAAGCCAGGCGTCTATAACTACATCTTAATATCTCTACAAGAGCCAGAGGGCAAACTGACATCCTCAAGGGGAGCTCATCAGACTGTTTCTCAGCCATAAATAATTACAAAAACTTCAACAACAAAGATCCTACTTTTTGGAACAGCCTTACAGAATAAATTACACTTGCAAAGTCAGTGTCTTTTTTTTTTTAAATTCACTACTTAGGACAAACTATTGTAGACTTGCTTTCAAGCAGTTCTTCCCCTCGTCGTGTTTAATCCTGTTGTTTGCTCTGAGCTTTGTTTCTCACTCTCTGTAAATCACTTTGTTAACTCTGTTTTTAGAGAAGGGCTATATAAAGAAAGTTTATTATTATTCAGGGTCACGGGGGGCTGGATCGTTTCCCAGGATGCATTAGGCACAAGGCAGACGCTCTAAACACATTGCCAGTCTACAGATGGACAATCACTCACATTTACACCTATATGACCAGAAAATACAGCACTCAAGGCTCTATGTGGTGTGTGTCACCGACTATGCACAATAAAACATGACTATATTGTCTTTTGAAAACAAAAAAAAGTTTAAAGGGAGAGTTTGGAAAACACGCTTTATTTGCTTTCTTGCCGAGAGTAAGATGAGAAGATCAAAACCACTCTCATGTCTGTACGCTAAATATGAAGCTACAGCCAGCAGATGGTTAGTTTAGCTTAGCATAAAGACTGGAAACAGGCAGAAACAGCTAGCCTGGCTCTGTCTAAAGGTAACAAAATCCACCTACCAGCGACTCTAAAGCTCATTATATAACATGTTATATCTTGTTTGTTAGGAGGCACAATATTTGTTGGTGAAATGTGTGTCAAAATACTATTTCAAATTAATTATTGTGGTGCTGCACAGATGTCCTGGCCTACACATCATATTCTACAGGCTTAAGAAAACGTCTTTGTTTGGCACAGATCCCTGCGGAAATCACACCATAATCATTTTAATATGTTTTTCAGTGAAAATGAGAATAATGATGTAAAAAAATATCATTCCCTCTAAAATTGCAAATCATATCGAAATTGCATTTATTCCTTTAACTGAGCATGAGGTGGACAAACTGCTTCCTGAGAAATGGGTTGACGTAAATGTCTGGACTGTAAAAGGAAATCCATGCAGAGTGCTAAAACAATGATGTAGAGTTTATGATCATAATCTCGATACTATTTATTAGCATCTGCCGCCCCTCAGGATGTGCATAAAGAGAAGGACGATGCACCACAAATCACAAAATGTTTGGTAAGACGATTTCTTTGCTTACACTGCAGAACAAACCTCCACATGAATAAAAATAAACCATCCACCTGATGTTGAAGTTTGCCGACAAATCTATGACAGTTCTGCCCTTCTTCTTTCTCAATGGAGAGCTGAGCTCCAGCTCAACACTGACCTCGCTACTCCCACGGCTGAGCGGTCCAGTCTGGCCTGGACCTCCACCCTTCCCAGCCTCCTCCATACTCCCCCGGGCATCAGGCCACGACCACAGGGATCGTCTCTCATCCTCTCTCTCTCAACCTACTCTCTGTCTGCCCTCTGCCCTCAGCATGAGTAATTCTGTCTTTTAGGACCTGTTTATATGCAGTTACTGGAAAGCCGTTTTCATGACGCTCGGAGCGGCCGTGGATCGATCACGCAGTGACCTTGACCAGCCTGAGCTGTTCTTACGACGCCTACAGGAATGCCAGGACTATGAGGCACAAAAACAACAGGTCAGACAGGAGGGAGAGCTAAAGACAATATACAAAATCTTAAATCCAGTCATGCAAACAGTCTTTAGAAAACAGCAGCTCTGACGGTGAGGAGAGAAATGATAAAACAAAGAGAACCAAATGACAGATTGATGAATAGGCGGTGAGATAACCACACAAAAGGATAGCTTTCCCGGGATGGTGTTAGTTTAGCGATCTAAATATTACGTCCTCATTCTTCTGTGAAAAGTGAAAATAATCACAGGCAGTATGATTGAGCATGAGGGCGAGGGAAATAAGGTCAGATTAAAACTGCGGTTATGATAACAACACAAATGAAAAACAGTATTTACATTATTATCCAAACACAGGAGAAGTTACTGGAAGGTCTGCTATTTCTGGGGCCCTCTTGCGGCAAACATCTAAAAGGGGATATTTCTGCTCGGCATGCGAGGGCCTCGCTGACCCTGAAACACATCACTCCTCCACTCTCACCGCATCCCTCTACTGTCTCTTACTGTAATGGCCTTTCATTTCTGTAGGATGTGGTGTTGCGTTGCAGAAAGACGCTCACTCTCAGCCTAATTGAGTTTATCTGCGATGACTCAGACTGAAAGGGAAACTCCTCATTTGGTGGCAGGACTGTGGGAATGGGCATGAGCTCCCACGGGTGGTGGTAAAATCAGACAATTTCTCATCAAGCAGCTCCTGCTGAGCTGATGATGATAGCAGCTCATTCAGAAGTTCTCCGTGGCCTTGAGACGAAGCAGACAGCAGGCCAGCAAGTCCCGCTGCTCTGCCTCTACCGTGCCAAAGAGAAGGCGATGCACGCCTCCTCCAAAAAAGGCAGAAACATTTAGGCAGGGGCGCGCATCCTTAACCCGGCCCATCCTGTCCCTCGCAGGTCCGCTCAACAAATACCAGACACGTTTGAGTGTGTATCTCGCGGGGTCTGCTTTATAACAGGCCACTGTGTCACTGCTGAGGATGCAGCACAGAGGAGAGGCCTCCACTTAACATACTGTACCCAACGGTGTTTACAGACGGCTTTCACTGCGATGCACATCTCATCCCTGATGGATGATGATGATGATGACTGAGGCTGGGCTCTTATGCCCGTTTGCATTTACCGTTAGGGATTAACACACACTCAGGCACACGTAAACAAGTGTTACATTCCTGAATGAAGCAACTGTTACCAGGAAATGTTATTATTCATTATGATATAAGAATGTGGTGCACAAAATGATCAGATAGATCTTCCTTGGACCATGTGAAAAACAAAACCTTTTCCCGTAGGCAGTAGAAACCTAACCCGTCAGATGGTTTGTTTCACGGAACCATCTGAGAGGCCCGTGGACACAAACGCATTACTTGAAGCCTGACAAGATGGATTTTTGTGTGACATTTGATCCCGTGATTCACGCGTGATCTTGTGACTAGTTTTAATTCCTGTTTAAGTTTTGACCAATCTGTTGCTGCATTAAAAAGGTTTACACTTGAATTGTAATTCCTGTTAATTTTGATTTTCGACCAAGTTTCTGGTGTACAATTTATTATTTTAATAAAATAATTTATATCCATGTATTCATTCGTTACATTTTATTTTACAAAGTTAAGAAAGCAAGCCTGATGTTGTCTTACACATAAAAGAATGATCCCAGTCACTTCCACATAGTGAGGCATACAGCTTATTAATTAAACACCGTTATCGGATCGGTACTCGGTATCGGACGATACCTGAAGTCCAGGTATCACTATCGGTATCGGAAATGAAAAAGTCAGATCGGTGCATCCCTACTCGTGACATTGCGAGAATCTAGCTGACGTGCAAGGTTAGTAGAAATCTACTCTCTCCGTACCTTAGCGTATGGTCCACAGACCGTTGCACCTTTTGAAATCTTTATTTGTATTTATCAGACAGCTGATAGTAGAGAGATGACAAGAAATGAAAGAGAGAGAGAGATATGAAAGGACATGCAACAAATATCCACAGAAGACTGGGGTTAACCCCTAAATCCACAGGGGCGCCCCAAAGTTTAAAAAGTGAACTGCCATCCTTACCTGGCGAACAAGGCTGTTGGTTGTGGTGTCGGAGGAGGTGCTGCCATCTGAACCTTTAAATCGACCTTTTCTTCGAGCTCCTTTGCTTTGAGACTGCAGAGAGCCAAAGAGTAAAATTGTTAAATGACGTTCATATCTTTTCCAGCTTATCTTAATACAATACTTGCATGCACATATGTATTCTTGCAACTGTTTTTGTTGCTGTTATAGTTTGTCCTGTCCATACTGGTTGTCAAGAGATCTCTTCCTAACACTATTCCAATGAAAGAAATAGTCTTGGTCTTAGTCAACTTAGATTTCTTTGGTCCATTAGTCATTTCTTATGTTTTTTTCATGCTGAATGACTTATTTCCAAGAAATGAGCACATCTCTGTTAACATAAGATTTAAAGTGGTACTTTTGGGAGATTCTTTGTGGAGAAACTCACAAATCTGTTGATTAAATCAACTAATTGATTAGTCCACTAAGAATTTCTTCAGTCAAGGACCGCCCTAAAACTGAATATCTTTGGGTTGTCTGCTGTTAGTTGGACAAAACAAGATATATGATGACATCAAGGACTATGGGAAAATTGTATGTGATTTTTGTAGACCAAACAATTAATGTATTAATTGAGAAAATGGTCTGCAGATTAATCAATGTTGAAAATATTCATTGGTTGCAGCCCTTAAACTATTTATAAGTAGCCAAATAGTTATTGATAATTTCTCCGTCAATGCACAAATCGACTAACTGTACATAATGGCCGTGTGAGTACTCTTTAAACACAGGCTTTAAAACAATGTGAAGCTCTCCTTCCAGTGCCTCACTGTTAGTTCAATTAGTTAAGTACAGCTTTCAATGTTTTATTTGAAGTGTAATATTATGACAGGTATCATAAAAACAATATAATTATGTGGGTGGTCTCCAATATGCAAGCAGATATGATGAGGGTCTGGAAAAGTAATGCACCCAGCTCAAGTGTTCGTACAGCGTGTGTTGCTAGTAGCAACTGAAAAAAACAGAAATTCATGTCAAATCTGCCTTTTATTGCAGCCCGTTCCCCCGGGACGTGTTAATCACGCATATAAAAACAGACAGCGAGATACTCAGACTGTTTTCTTAGGAGCCGGTCATGTAGAACAGTTTGAGCTGCAAAGAAAGAGTCTGGAGGAACAGGATGAGATTTAATTAACCTCAATAAGCCAAATAGAAATAACACAATACAATAATGAGAAAGATAATGTATAATACACTCCTGAGGCTTTCTGAACATCCTGTATTGGCAGATATTTTCATAGTAAAACAGTGGTGGAACGTAACTAAGTACATTTACTCAAGTACCACTTTGAAGTACTATATTTTGTGCTAATTTATAATTCTAGTCTACTACATTTCATAGGGAAATAGTGTACTTTTGACTCCACTACATGTATCTGACAGCTACAGTTACTTTGCAGATTATGACTTTTCAATCAAAACATCTGATCAGTTATTGAAATATTATGATATATTGTTAGAATTTAAACCACCCAACAGTATAGTTGTTAAAATTAGCTTTACTTGAGCAGCTACAACATTAAAAAGCTGCTTATATATCAATACAAAATAATACAGTAGCCTAATAGTATACTGTAAAAGGAGACATAATGAGTAAGTCACTCTTGATACTATTAGTAAACTTGCTGACAGGTAAGTATACTTACCTGTCAGCAAAGTTTACACCATTACAAGTAAAAGTCCATATATGGACTTTTACTTGTAATGGTGTATTTTTACATTTTGGTAACGTTAATCACTACTTTTAAGCCCACTTAGCTATAAGTAAAGGATGCAAATACGAAAGTAAAAGTAGAGAAATGTTAAAGCAACCAAATGCCATGTTAAAACCTTTCTGATACTTCGAGTAATAAGATTAAAACATTAGATACTTGGCTAAAAAGACAAAAAAAAAAAGATGCAGAGACACCAATGGTGTATTTTTACATTGTGGTAACCTTAATCACTACTTTTAAGCCAACTTAAGGATGCAAATACGAATGTAAAAGTAGAGAAATGTTAATAGCAACCTTATATCATGTTAAAACCTTTCTGATATTTCAACTACTAAGATTAAAACATTAAATACTTGGCTAAAAAGACAACAAAAAAGATGCAGAGACACCAACCTGTCTAACACCAACGTTTAAAGTTAACTGCTTTTAAACGTTCGACATTTTTGAATTTTTAAAATCAACCGTTAGAAATTCAAAAAAACGGTCACAGCTCGAGCTCAAAGGAACGTTACCATGGATATAACGTCCCGTAATCAACCGTTAATTTTAAACTATGCTAGCAGCCACCAATAGGAGAGAAGGAGGAAGCGGACAGGTGAGTTGCTTCTTTCTTATGCTAAGCTAACTTTTCTACAACTGTCATTTAAAATGTTAATTAACTTACTTGTAACACGGGATGTTCCAGCGAGTCCATGTGTTTGTCCAGAGGTGTTGCTGCTCTTGTTTTTGTGGGAGTAGTATTGACGACCATTACACCATTTGATAAACAGTCAACGCAACATCTCGGCTTGGACAGGTGTCCCAGCTGTGTCCAACATTAAAGAGCATCATTTCTTTAAATCACCGGGTTAAAGAGACGGTAAACCGAGGCGCTACTGCTGCTTCTTCTGCTTTCTCAACCAGCACCGCCAATCTTCAAGTTTGAGACAGTCAGGAGGGTTAAAGGAGGAGCTTGTGCGGATCTGTGGAGCAGTTTTTCCTCTAGTTCAGATGATGGTGGTGATGATTTCTCGGATATTATAGCCTTCAGCACAGCACAGAGCCTCCTCATCATCAGTGCCCTCCTCCTCCTCCTACTGTACCCACACTGGCTGCTCCATCCAACGCCAACACCTCTGCCTTCTTCTCTCAGCAACAAAGAAAGGATGAATAACAGCTTGCAAGCAGATAAACTGAAAGATAAAAGATCTATGGTTATAAAGAGTGGGAGAAATTATTCCCTTTAACACATTTGTTAGAGATAATATATAAACAAGGACAACAAAGCTGAACAAAGATAGGTAAAAAAAACAATATTTAAAGGTGCCTTATCATGCTAATTTTCAGGTTCATATTTGTATTTTGTGTTTCTACTAGAACAGGGGTCAGCAACCTTTACTATCTAAAGAGCCATTTTAGGCAAAAAAAAAGAAATCTGTCTGGAGCCGCAAAACATTTGAGCATTGTGATGAAGATAACACAGTTTATAGTCTAAGTATAAAGTATATAAGTCTAATGCAGTGAGGGCCAAAATGCAAATGTACTACGGAGTATTAGGGCCACATTGAGGGAAAAAAACATCTGAGATTTACAGAATAAAGTCATAATATTACGAGAAAAAAGTTGTAATATTACGAGAATAAAGTCATAACTTAACGAGAAAAAAAGTCGTAATATTACGAGAATAAAGTCATAACTTTACGAGAAAAAAAGTCGTAATATTACGAGAATAAAGTCATAACTTTACGAGAAAAAAAGGAAATAATACGTAAAATTACTACTTTATAATATTATGATTTTATTCTCATATTACAACGACTTTTTTCTCGTAAACTTCTGACTTTATTCTCGTAATATTATGACTTTATTCTCGAAATCTCAGATTTATTTATTTTTCCTCAATGTGGCCCTAATACTCCGTCCTACCGTAATACCATAGACCTACAACAATGATAAATAAAAATGAAAATGTAAACAAAAAACAGTTATTCATTTCCATTTTTAGAAATCCACAAGGAGCCACTGGAGAGGAGCTAAAGAGCCGCATGTGGCTCCAGAGCCACAGGTTGCAGACCCCTGTACTAGAACATGTTTACATTCTGTAATGTTAAAAAAAAAACTTTATTTTCCTCGTACTGTCTGCCTGAATATACCTGTATTTACCCTCTGTCTGAAACGCTCCGTTTTAGTGCATTTCAACGGAATTGCAAGGGAATTGCGTTGCTAGGCAACAGTTTGGGTCCATGTTTACTTCCTGTCAGCTGATGTTATTTACATACACTGCAACAGGAAATAAACTGGGATACATTTAGAATGTTTACGTTTAAAACCGTGTAATGGACTAAATATTGTATATTTGTGACATCACAAATCGTCAGAAATCCTAACGACTTGTTTCAAACGCACAATTTCTGAATACGGGCTGTGTGTATTTCTCCGTATATTGAGCGTTTTGATAGTTTAACAGTATTTATATAGCACTTAAACCTGCTTTCTAATATAAAATACATAAAATCTCACTTTTTACAATATGGGACCTTTAACAATTATGTACTCACAAGTGAAAAAAATAAATGCATGTATAAATATATATAAAAAGCATCAATGAACAACATACAGTGTTTATATACATGTAAAATTGTTTATAAACAGGAATATAACAGTGCAAGGGAGTGCAAAGAGTGCATGAAATAAATTTTGAATGATTCATGGCTACTTTATTGCACTTATAATACATGAAGTGGGAGAATGTACACTACTGTATTTGCATGTATACATGGCTATTTACAGTATATACAGCATGCTTGGATTTATATTTATATTTTTAATGATGATACGTACATGTTAAAACTATAAAATACCTACCGCCTCGTGGTCGTATGCCTCCACCAACCAGTCAAGTTGCAGTTAACATCCATGCCTGTCCAAAATGTCATCACATCACCATTTCATCCTATTAGACGTTTGTGTAAAATTGTCATAATTAGCATATGAATTGTTTAATTATGGCCAAAAAATAGTTTTGTGATGTCACAGTGACCTTAACCTTTGACCACCAAAATTGTCCAAATGGACATTTGTGCCAAATTTGAAGAAATTCGCTCAAGGTGTTCCCAAGATATCATGAGAATGGGATGGACATGAGGTCACAGTAACCTTGACCTTTGACCTCCAAAATCTAAGCAGTTCATCCTTGAGTCTAAATGGACGTTTGTGTCAAATTTGAAGGAATTCCCTCCAGGCGTTCTTGAGATATCGTGTTCATGAAAATGGACCGGACGTATATACGGATGGACAGACGGGACGGATAACCTGAAAACATAATTTCCTGCCACGGCTGTCGCCGGCACGGAGGCATGAAAACAGTTTTAAACTATAGAATATATAATGTGTTGGTACAGAGGATGTTTTTCTGGAGTCAGTTAATACAAATTGAGGGATTGATGGAGAGCTGAGTAAATTGTTTGGGTAATTTTAAGGAATATATTAAAGCTCAAAGCCAGGCTGTTGCCAAACCCTTATTATTATCTGTGACTGATCACAGGCTTTGAACCCAAATGACACAGAAGTCGAGGTAGTTTTAGTGAAAACAGTCTTCTCCGGGTGAAAATGAAAGCTTAAAGGTGACGACAAGGAGGCAGATCACTGGTGACAGGAAGGCAGAGGAATATAAATGCTGGAAGAAAGATAAGGCAAAGGTTACATCTACTGGGTCTGACATTTGGACATGTCACTGTAGGAAAAAGCACATTTGTAATTTTTAGGGTCCTGGTATTGTCACTGTCACGCTGTCATGACTTACTGGGACACTTGAATAGAAGTAAAGGTCTATTGAGTGAGGAAGAAGTGAGCAGGTCAGGTAATCATCATCATCATCATCATCATTGTTATTAAAACAGGTTTACATTAACTACTACTAGTCCCTGACTGTTGTAGCCAAATGTAGTTAGGTGAATATTCTACAGGTACATTTTGACGTTATTGTTGAACCTGCAGAGTTTTAGCCTGCATTCCATTGGGCTGTATGCAAACTGGGTCACTTACATTATGAATAGATGGATTAAAATAGTGCTGCAAGTACTCATTTTCATTATTGATTAATCTGGATATTGTTGCAATTAATTGATTCATTGTTTAGTCTTTGAAATGTAAAAAAAAAAAATCTGAATTTAAGGTGACATCTTCAAATGTCTTGTTTTGTCCAACCAGCAGTTAAAAACCCAAATATATTCTATTTACAATGAAAACAGACAAAAGCAGCCAATCTTCACATTTGAAAAGCTACAACCAGAAAATATTTGCCATTTTTTGTAGAGCTGCAACAATTAATCGATTAGTTGTCAACTATTAAATTAATCGGCAACTATTTCTATAATCGACTAATCGGTTTGAGTAATTTTTTAAGAAAAAAAGTCAAAATTTTGATTCCAGATTCTTAAATGTGAATATTTTCTGGTTTCTTTACTCCTCTATGACAGTAAACTGAATATCTTTCAGTTGTGGACAAAACAAGACATTTGAGGACGTCATCTTTGGCTTTGGGAAACACTGATCCCCATTTTGTATAATTGTCTGACATTTTATAGACCAAACAACTAATCGATTAATTGAGAAAATAACTGTCAGATCAATCGACAATGAAACTAATCGTTAGTTGCAGCCCTAATTTTTTCCTTGATTAAGCAAGTGTAACAATAAGGATCGTTGCAGATTAATCAAGTAATTGTTTCCGCTCTAGATTAAAGTGGGACTTTTGCTAAAACAGAGTATTGTCCCAGCTGTAGCTGTTTGTACCTGTTCAGGTGAGTTCTCCACAGAGGTGAAGGAGAGGTACTGCATCTACTTAGTATCATTCAGCCTAATGGGGCAGACACTTGGATGTTTACATGCTGTGATGCACAACCCTGTATACATTGGTATATCCAGAGACCATTCATACCAAATATACTGCAGCTGAAGTAGTGAACCCCTTCATCAGACAAGTTTCTCCAAAGTTTTGTTATTCATTATCGCCCTCTAGTGGTTTCATGAGCTTTTGCAATTTAAAGGGCCACTCTACTGATTTTACACATCAGTCAGCTTACTAGTCATTGTTGGTACTATTCAGCCTGTGAAAACAGTTGTATGATGTCTTCTGTGGCTCTGGAAGGAGCTTTTAATAAACGATAATGATGTCATACTGTAGTGATGTCATCTGGGTTATCTCGGCATGGATTTAGAGGAAATCTTTCACAGAAAGCCGGCGTTACAAACTGCGTGGCGTTTGAAAGATGTGGGTGTTTACCAGGCACGGAAGCTCTAATGAAAGATGCTATTGAGTTGCATCATGGGAAATGTAGGATCCAGTGTTTTTGGAACTTTACCCTAATATCAAAGAACGTATATTGCCAAGAAGTTAAAGTCAATTGTTTGTTTCATTGCAACATCAGCGCCCAGCAGCTGATGTTGCAATGAAATGAACAATTGATTTTCACTTCGCTTCTGCTTCCGCCATTTTGGACTGAAAGCGACTACCAGACGCCAGTAAAACGTCCACCTAAAAAAGTCAAAACAATTTTTTTTTTCTATTCCATTGTCATATTCTGGCCTGTGTTGAACAATAAAATATCATAAATATAATAAGCATTTTCAGTCCAAAATGGCGGCAGAGGCTATTGTCAAAAAAACCCACCAGAGGTTCTTCTTGCCTAATATCTCAGCCTCTGCTGCTGCAATTTAATCTATTTTTAAAAATATCTATCTCTTGCAAGTCCCCCAACTTTATAAAAGTACAAAAGTACTAAATTGATGGAGTACCCCTTTAAACTAGCAGTTTTTAGCCAAAATAATAAAGAAACTCACCTATCTGAGCTTAAGTTTGCTGCTTTCTATAAATAATTTTATATATAAAAAATACAGTGCATGTCAAGATTGTGAATCCAACTAAAATTCCACATGAGTTGATCCCAGGAGGTTTTGTGTGATAACAATAACAGGTGCGAAGGATGATTTTCAGTCAGATCCTTTCTAATCAAAGGGAAAACACTTTTATATTTCCTTTATTTGTCTCTCTCTCTTTGGCATTTCCTATCGTCTGTGTGTGTTCTGCTGCCCCGACGACCCCGGAGCTGAACTCTCCTTCTGACAGGTCTCTGATGAGCTAGTGAGGATACTCAGTGTTCACACCAACATTGCCCAGATAAAAAGCCCTTCCTTCCTCCATCCTGGCAGCAGCTGCCTTGAAAAGACGCACACATGCCAAAAAAAAATGACACTTTGGTGCAAAAGAGCACATTTACACACACACACACACACACACACACACACACACACACACACACACACACACACACACACACACCAGTAGGCCTGTAGCTTTCCTGGAAATGCCAATGGGATTGGCATTTCCAAAATAACAGCAAAAATGCTAGAATAAGAGAAAACGCAATGGACTTCCTGCTATTGTTTGAACGTTACTCGGGAAGTCACAATAAATGGTGTCAGCTTTTTCTGATAATCACACTGTCAACACAACTGAGTTTGCACTTTGGTTGTAAGCTCGGAATGGCAAATTAACATAATCACCGTGCAAATTGTGCAATGAAACTAATCCCCGACACAAATAAAGCAACTGCTTGACAGCTGTTTGTTCAAATTTTACAGAAATACGTTGATGCTGAGAGCACCGGAATTTAATCACGGCAAGCTGAAAACAGGAAAATCTTCTCTTAAGCCCACTCATTCTTTCAATATCACAAATCCAATTTGATGTACAAATAAGTTGATTTGTTTCATTTATCTCATTGTGCTGATGTATTCCTCATGTTCTCCTCTTCCTCCTCTGCAGGCCCACTCTGGCCGGTGAAGAGCGTGTGCGCTGCTGTGTGGGCCGGATCGCTCCGGAGTTTCTGTCTTGAACAGCGAACATTAGTCACCCAGGTTGGTGGATGAAGAGAACAAGTAGCTCAGGTGGGTGGAAGTGCCCTCATATTGGATCACAGAGAGGCCTCCAAAACAAAGAACAATGCCTCTGAGATGAGACGCTGAAAGAGAGCGTTTATCTAAACGGGGCTTCAAAAATAAATGTATTTTAGGGCCGCTTATGCCTAACAGAGAGGTGTTAGTCCTTTCTTTGCACCTGATATAAGAGTTTCTCATTAACCAATTAGGGGTGGGAATCACCAGAGGCCCCACAATACGATATTATCACAATACTCAAGTATTGCGATAAGATATATTGCAAATTATGCAGTTTGTCAACATCTGTTTCATCTAATAAAATACAGTTTTCACTCTCAGGGTTTTCAGTCACATATCTTGAGGTCAGAGGTCAAGGGACCCCTTTGAAAATGGCCATGCCAGTTTTTCCTCGTCAAAATTTAGCATAACTTTGGGTTATTTTGCATTCATATTTTAAATCGATTGACAGCCCTAGTTGTGTATAATATTTCTAAGTTCAAATCAAGGTAATGCTCTTATTTATGGGACCATCATTTTATAAAAAATTCTCTAACGATTTCCTTGGAAGTTTCTCGGAAAGCACAATATATAAATTGGTACATATGAGGAAAATATGGATTTCCTCAACATAAAAGGTGACTCTGAAAGTCATATACAAGGCACAGAAGGTCTAATGAAAGAGGGGCTAAAAATCTGGAGATCTTTTTATAATGTGTCTTTTGTGAGTCCTCCGATTCGTGGAAGGGCAGAATTAATTAACTGTAAGTGTACAAAATTAAGACTAATCTCCATTTTCCTTATAATTTCTCAAATTTTCACAGTTCTTTCAGGGAACTTCTTGGCAAATTCTCGGAAATTATGCAGAAGTTACGAGCCTGTAAAATAAAGCATTGCCAAATTCAGTGTATGAACTAAGACATACAGGAGTGTAGTTGCATGGAGTTAGAGGAAGAGGACAAAACTCCAGATTAATTTACTTAAACTAAGATTAAACATGGCAATTAACTTCAGTTTTTGTTGTTATTTGATAACTACTAATAAATAAAACAAATTGTATCGGGATTAGTAAAAATTGACTTTGAGCAAGGAGATTTCCCACTTGCCCGACGTTGAACCCTGCTATCAGTATGAAGACTGACGTCAAATACATACAAACCAAAACAAGTAGATTTACTTTTTACGATTAACTTTATATTTTTGCTTGTGAGACTTCAAAATCAAATGATTTGATTGTCTGAGGCAACATAGATATTTCACAGAACAATATGCACAATTGTACCTGAATCTGCCAAATAGGATCATTATTAGAGTTTAAACTATTTAGTGTGTCCAGACACCTACTGTAACATACAAAAATAAATCATCAAGTATAAAAAAAAAGAGAGGATTCATACAGCTAACGTACATTTACCACCCAGTGCTGAGACTACGACATCATGAAATACTCACTCGTTGACCAATAATGACACGCTAACACTTTCAAGTCAAAAGAACACTAGAAAACAAGTTGTTTGGGCTCGACCCTGTGTGAAGGGAGATACGTCACGACTCACGTTCACTGCATTTAGAATTTGAGTTCATGTTCAAAGAGAGCGAGGAGCAGGAGACAGGCCCAACCCATCAGCAGGCCGAGGTTCTGCAGGAGAAACATGAGGCATGGTCGGTCCGTCTTCACCCGACTCATCTCTGGAAGCTGACAGGAAAACAGAAATGTGTAACAAAATTAATACAGTTTTGATAGGAATATTGATTAGAAAGAGGACTTTTTTTTTTAAAGAAAAGGCTGGCATTATTCTATATTTTTGTTTTTGTCAAGAAATCCCATGAAAAGACCAAAACCAATGAGGTGGTAGCCAATAGTAAAACGATGTTGGTATCATGTGGTATCTCTCGGTCGTCAGTTAGTGTGGAAAAAACGGATAAATGGCTGAGATTGACTGTAAGTGCCTGGCAACAACTTGTTGTGAAGTAAATGCAATGGAGCGGGGGAGGGAGAATGTGACATATAGTGGCTGAATGTTATCAATGTTATCAATAGCACCTTTAAGTTAGGTTACATTATATTATATCGAAATTTAAGACTACCTCTCAGCATTGGTAACGTGTCCCACATTTGGTCTTTTCATGGGATTTGTTGATAAAAATATTATCCTTTAATAAAGCTCCTTTACCATTTCTACCAGTGACAAATAGAGGAATATCCCAGCAGTAACAGCGAAGATCCACTGCTGCACTTCCATCTCCGAGGAAACAAACAGTCCGATGTAGAGGCCCATGAAGGCCGTCAGAGCGCTGAGAAAGTTCATTAGCACAGCAGTCTTCACTGAGAGCCCGGAGCTCAACAACACTGCAAAGTCCCCTTTGAGACAGAAAGCAGAAAAACAGATAAGCCAAGCAGAGCGTTTCCTGGCCTCAGCCAAAAAAACAACAAAAGCGTTCCCTCAGTGAGTAACCGTGACCTCTCACCCATCTCGTGCGGGATCTCGTGGCACAGGATGGCCACGGTGGTCGCCATGCCAGTCTCGGGTGAAGAGGAGAAGGCCGCCCCGACAACCAGGCCGTCGGCGAAGTTATGAAGGCTGTCTCCCACGATTACCATCACAGCCAGCAGAGGAACCCCTTGTCCTGGGAACACAAAAGGGAGTCTGTGTCGTTAGAGCTCATCCTCGAACCGTGACAATCGCTCTGTCATGCCAGGCGACTAATTACATAGTACATCACATTCAGCCGTGTTGTGAAGGAGCTTACTCTGATGTGAAGAGCTCCTCGTGTCTACATGTTCAGGAGATACTTCTGTACACTCCAGGTCATCCACTGGCCCCTGCAGGTTACAGATAATTATCTTTATTAACCATTGATTCCAATTTGACGAATTAAAGTTAAGTTACGTGAAGGGAGCTGAATGAGACAAATCCACCCATACATGATATTTTTATGTAACAAGGACGGTTGGAAAGTAGGTCCCTTTCCACGTGAGTGACTTGTCTTTGTGTCCGAAATGTTCTCGTTTTGAAGCATGTATTCAACACGAGCATGGAGTGCTTTCTGAATGATTCAATACTCCTCATTCTCCAACATCCTACATGTCCTGTTCCTTCATTCCCTCCCACACCGCTCCTCATTGCCTGTTATATAAAAGCTGCACAGGACAATTGATTAAGGTGAATTTCAGTCAGTTTTTTTAAATGTGATTCAATTGATTCATTTATCCTTCATGTGATGAAGGTTGGGTCATTGTCACATCCGTTTTATTTCCATTATCTGATTTTAGGCTGTTGTATATGTGTGCAAACTCAAACGTTGTCCAAACTTTGTGCTGTAACTGACTGGTTGTCCTCCTATCAACAGTGCCCTGTAGCAGAGCTCCACTGTTTATAACTAGTGCATTAGTGCTTCCTTGATGCTCGGCTGGCTGGAGGAGTAGTGTGGGAGTGAAGCATCGTTGGGGCGAATGAAAATATATTGACTTGAATAACTCCACAGTGGTACAGCACAGTAAACACAATATTTAACCAATGTGTTAGATAGAAAACACTGATGTAGAAGCGCTGCAACCCGCTCTCACAGGAAGGCGTATAAGTAGCACGACATTACAAGGACATTCTGCATGTCATTAAGAAAACATTTTAGCCTTTTCACATATCATTTGTTTGCTTTTTCTGCGTGTCATTTTTACGCCATGCAACAAAACTACGGTAACGGTCGCAGAAGCAACGTAACTTAGGTACAGAAAACACGTCACAAACGTCACTTCAAAATAACTCAATAACACTTAGCCACACAAACACCGCTCTCCTTGTTGGAAATCCTGTGTTTGTTGGACCCATCCACCTCCCTTCCTGCCCACCATAAGCCGCCTTTCTCACTTTTTATACTATGTCACTAGCTCTGAGCGTAACATATTTATGCGGATGCGTTTACATTGCAGTCAGTACAAATGACCCACCAAAAGCAAGAACCGCGTTCTTACTTCGCGCAAGATTACTTGCGATTACCGTGTCATTCATATGGCAATTAGTGTGAGCGGGCTGAAGCACTGCACCTTATAATATCTTCATAATTGTGTGTTTCCTCTGTCTTCTATGCACTTGATATCTTGCTGTCTAACTTCCAGGAACTGCCTTGTCATGGTCCTCCGGGCATCCCCTCTAACAAGTACATAACAGCGATGATGACGGGAATCAGGGTTTCCTGCCAAGAACAATAGTTCTTGGTAGTGATGGGACTCACCAGCTGTATGGTGGAGATGGACTTGCCCCTCTGTGACTGGCCGTTGCAGTTGAGCTCTAAGGGAAAGTCACTATGACCCTGCAGACAAAAGAAAGTCATGAGACCAGACCACTGTTGCTCAACAGTCAGCTCTGCAAAAGTTCAGACGGGGCACAAACTTGCTTGTTCATGGAAAACTCTGGCTAGATAAAGAAAATCAGCCTGGATACACTACGGGTTGAGTATTTTGCTAGTGTATCATTAAACTGATAACAAAACGCTTACATGGCCATGGGGAACAAAAAAGGAGACGATTCTTTCAATGAGGAAAAAGCCGTAGATCCCTGCGATTATGCCCAAAATCCTCCACAGATACTCCTTCCCTTCTGTAAAGTGTTCGCCATCGTGACTGTGTGCGTTATCATGGAGGCCAAGGATCTCCAAAGGAGACAGAGAGGAAAACAATTAGACATTTACTCCACCGTCAACAACAGAGAGTTTCTTTATACAGGTATGGCGCTTGACTCACAGTTACAGAGGGTGCCGCAGTGGCTCTTTGTGTCCTATACCTGTGGTATGAGGTGCAGGAGAGCGTCTCCTGAGAGGGTTCCCACTGCCAGACCCACAAACAGCTGCAGGATGAGCGCGTAGGTTTCCTGGCAGGAGTTGAAGAAGATGAGGCAGATACCGAGCATGGAGCCCACCGTGATGAGCAGGACGGCGGCCGTGCTGTAGCCGTACTCTGCAGGGAGGACAGACACATTTGTCCAAATATTAAGATTATAAATTCTGTCTGATAATAACACAAAAGAAAAGAAAATAAAACACCACTCAGATCAATTTTTTGAGGGCTACATTTTTATCTTTTTGTAAATATTTGTAGCTTTTATTGGGGATGAACCTGTGCTCATCCATTAAGTTTTATTATTGTATGTCTTTTTTGTCTTTTATAATTATAAACAAAAAGTATATTTAGGCCACTAATTTATACAAGTAATTCATAACCAGTTTCTTGCTTGTGGCTCTTTTTCCCAGAATTATGGTAAACCTTATTGATGAGTTCAATCGATGACATAAAACAAAAATATTTAAAGGGGACATATCATGCTCATTTCCACTTGAAATTTTTCATGATATGTCCCCTTTAAAGGAAAATGTCCTCCTCAATTAAGTAAACAAAGGAGTTATAAAGCGATATCTGCTTGATTTAGTTGCAAACTAACTGTCTCATGTATTTATTAGAGACTGTAGGCCGATGAGGTAAAATATCTTACTCTCGAGAGCAGTGGGCAGAGATCCTCTTCGTTTTTGCTCTGCAGACTCGCAGGCATTGCCTAGCAACTGCTGAATGATGGCTGGGCACATTTGTCTGAAGTGCTCCTTGGAAATTGTCAAATGAGGATTCAGAGCAAAAATATCCACCAGCTGATTGGCTGAAAAACACACCTGATTAGATTCAAAGGGAAGAGACAAATGTGTGGATGAGTAGGAGGCTCACAGTGAGATTACAGCAACGCTATCATGCTTCCTGTGATTCTCTGAACAGATAGTTCCTCAGCCTCACCTGTGCCCAGTCTCTGCTCAGTCCACCAGTTTCATGGTTGCAACCATCCGGCGGAGGCCCGGCCCCTTTCTGTGAACTCCGCCTCTTCCTGTTGTGAGAGTGCGTCGCTGCTTCCCGTCCTACTCCCAGCTGATGAAGCAACTCCTCTAAATCTGAGCAGAGAAATCACTGCATCATGATAACTGTGCAGCAGGTGAGATTCAGTCAAATCAATATGTCTGTTTGGGACAAAATGCAACTTCACGCAGATGAGATTAAAGAATAGATTGAGATTTGGGGTTGAGCCCTAATGTAATGAGGTAATAATACTTTGTTAGTACTAAAGTATTTTTTGGGAGTATCTGTACTTTACCTGAGTTTTTTATATTTCTGACAACTTTCACTTTTACTCCACTACATTCCCTAAATAAAATGTGTACTTTTACTCCGATACATTTCCCATAAGCATCTTGGTGGAGACCAAAAACAGAGCTAAAAGATTGTGAATATTGGACTTAAAGGTGCAGTGTGTAGGATTTGGCGGCATTTAGTGGTGACGTTGCAGATTGCAACCAACTGAAACTTCTCCTGTGTGCCAAGCGTGTAGGAGAACTATGGTGGCCAATGCAAAAACTTGAATGGCTCTCTCTAGAGCTCCGTGAAGAGGACCCACTCCGTATGTAGATATAAACGGCTCATTCTACACTAAAGAAAACATACTTATTAATATTACATTCCAATTTCTGCCAAATTAAATGTGCACAACAAGCCAACTGTACTCTTGAACTTACCTATTATCTGCAGGTCACTTGTGCGATTTAGGGATTGGAAGATGTAGTCGGTGAAGAAAGCAGGAGACGGGAGGTTCCTCTGTCTGAAGCAGCGGCCCTGCAGGATGTGGCTGATGATGGCCGCAGCCAGTTTGGGCACAGACGAGACACCAGCCCCTGGATCTTCTTGTACGTTAACATCCTCAAGGAGGCGAGCGGCATCGATACACTGTGGAATCAAAGGTGAAGTGATCACATCCGGAGGTGTACCTGTCGAGACAGAATAGATACTGTATCTCATATAAAAAATCCTTACTCGCAAATCAGATGAGGCGTCCTGATCGGAGGGCTCGTAGTGCTGGTTGATGAGCTGCAGGATACTTTCTGTTTCTCTGGACGACAGGAAGCGGTTGTCCTCAGCCGGGTGTATATTAGTGAGTGCCAAAAGGTAGAACTGATAGTTCCCAAATGAGGAGGGGGATGAGGATGAGGAGGAGGAAGAAAGGGAGGCGGCATTTGACACACACAGGTCTTGCAGGTTGATTATGTAGTACAGCAGAACGGTGGAGATCCGCTGGTAGTCCTCCTCAGTGAGGTAAGCCTTCCCATCATGCTCTAGCACAGAGAGAGCTACATCTGGTGTCAGGCACTGTAACAAGAGCAGGAAGAAAGACAACAAGAGACATTTTAAGGTTTATTTTAAAGCTACAGTCACTATATCCTGCCAGTAATGCATGAGACAGGTAATCTGAAAAAAAAAAATCATGCGCCTCTGTGTCCTCCGGTGCTCCTAATGGCATCTGCAAGATTTCACAGACCGGAGGAAAACAACCAATCAGAGCCGAGCTGGAGCCTGCCATCTCTGAGCAGCTGTCAATCACTCGCGAACTCCGATCAGACGGTCAAACTAGGTAGCGCTGATCAAATATGAATCAATATTCTGTTACTGTAATGCCTATTTCTCACCTCAAATGTTTTCAGAAACATCTTGTAGTTCACTGTTTAGCTGTAAAATGAGAAAGATTGTGACCCGGCAGCCATGTTGAGATCAGTTGAGGAAATACCAAGCGCCGCCCACCAGCTGGAGCAAACTTTCTCGTTTTACAGCTAAACAGTATACTACAAGATGTTTCTGAAACCATTTGAGGAAAGAAATAGGCATTACAGTAACAGAATATTGATTCATATAGATTTTTCTAAAGCCTGAAAACAGAGCCATGAGTCTCAGGGAAAGTCGCAAAATACCAGGTCATGTTACTGAAAAGCAAGTGACCTGAGAAGAGGAGTAATAAAAGGCCTACAGTATTTTCTCCCTGCTTACACTGCTTCCCAGAAAAATGGTAGCTTTGTGCTGCTGTTTGTGCCCAATTAGACCCACACAAATAAATATAGAAGGTTAGGAGAGTGGGTGAGACTATTCAGCAAGCAGTGATGGAAAGTTTAATTTTTAAATCTCACTTTCAAGGCTTGACATGCACATAATCCTATTGTCAACCCGCCTGCACAAACATGTGAAGTACCTCCAACTCCACTCTTTGGAGTTTATTATGTCAAACTGAGGGATGTCTAAAGCCACTCAGCATGAATGCCCCATACAGGTCGAGGACTTAAGCCTTCACATTCACTCACATTCCAGCCATAACAAGCACGTTTTGTAGAAAGGAGAAGTGTTCAGCATATGGATGTAAAAGTTACCTTACCTTGCCACAGACATCCTGAGAGGTGCCGGTCCGCTCTGCACAGTGCACTGCCCCGAGGAGCTTAGAGATCAGGACGCCGGTGTGGTTCTTTTGGAGCTGTGGCTCGTCGTTGGTACCCAGAGGCAGATCCAAGGCCCCGAGAGCCTCCTGCAGGTACCCCCGCTCCTGCCCTCTCACCTCCAGCTCCAGCAGACAGAGAAGCAGCAGCAAAGTGCTCCTGAAGTGCATGTTCCTACCAAGACTCCCTCAAGCTCCCAGGACTGGCTTAGAGCTTGAGACAACAAGAAGAGGATGGAAACAACTTGAGAGAGAACGATAAGAGAGACCTGAAAGCTTCCAGAAAAGAAGAGGCGTTAGTAATAGGCCCGTCTGATCTGGTGGAGGACAGGAGGGCTCCCTTCAGATGAAGCACAGTGCCGATCGGTCAGCCAAAGCCTGGGCCCCTCAGTCCACAACAAAAGGATTAGTGCAGGCAAGTGAGAGAGCACAGGGGCAGGGAGTAGGGGGCATGGAGGAGGAGAAAAAAATTAGTAAAATTAGGGAGTAGGGAAAAGCTTTTATTAACAGAATAACGACAAAGAGATCCACATCTAGTACATAACATTAACATCACATTCTGTATGATCTCATCAAAGATCAAAACATGCAGAGCAAAACATGCAGAGCAAAACACATTCCAACATCCTCCCACGCCGCACACCCTGCAGGTCAAAACCGACCGAGCAATAAGAGGACTAAAGCTGCAGTAATACCTGAGATAGGAGAGATGAAAAAGCTTACCGGATGATGAACCCCTCTGCTCCTCTCTGCTGCTGTACGTAACTCGGTTTGTTTTGCTCCTCCGCTGGGATAAACAGAAGATCCAGAGCTGGTTTGGGGAGAATTCTTGGGCATTGGTGCTGCTGTTAAAACCCTCTTACGAGCAGTAAGAGTTGAGTAAGCCTCTGAGGATTAGCTGCGACAGCCTCAGAGGGCTGCGGTTTCCATGGAGAATGCTGCCTCATTTTCAACATTAAGTGATGGGGGTGGCCAGCCGCTGGTAGGGGGGATTGAATGGCTGATGCCTGACGGAGTTATACTTAGAAAATTTGAAAATGAGCATGAATCATTTATTATTTAAACAAAAAACACTTTAAAAAAGCAGATTTACAGAATGGACATGACTTGATAGTTTTACTAAATTGGGCTCAGATCTAATTATAATCAAAATAATCTTTACAAATCTATATTTTTCACAAATAAAAAGCTTTGTTTACATTTTAAATTAGCTTTTACATTTGGCTTATATTTCATAATCTGGTCATACGCCTCACTTTCATCAACAGGAGGTCTCTAAATAACAATTTAAAATTGGTATTTCAACCAAAGCTGGTCTGTATCAGCAGTAAGGAGATACAGAACCACAGCAAAATACAAACAAGGAAACATTATTCTTATACAGTTTGCAATCAAAAGTGAACGACGCTGTAGGATAGTACCTAGTCATTTGAGAAGGGGTCTTATGTGTGAAATAAAGTGACAATGACACTAATGGATATCCTGACACATGGGTGGTTAAGGTTCTCAAAACATCAACAATTTCCCAAAAGTTTCCACATAATTGTTGGCAGAAGAAGGCAGGAAGGCAGCATCCCCTTCTCACTCTTACTCCTGTAATCACTTAAATAAAAGTGATCCTGGTTTAACAAAATTATATCTTTGATAAATCAAATAAGAATAGGGCTGATAAATATTTAGGAGTTTTTCTTTTTTTTTAATATTGCGTTTATTTGAGATCAATAGCCATGCTAGAGCCATCACTCATGCTAATGTTGGTCTGTCACTTGGTTGGTCGGTCGGTCGGTCCATCACTTTATTCCAAATATCTCAACAACTATTGGACGGATTGCCATGACATTTGGTACAGCCATTCATGTTTCTCAGAGGATGAATCCTACTGACTTTGTTGATCCCCTGACTGTTCATCCAGCGCTGCCAAGAGGTTGAATTTTTTGTTTTTTAGAGAAATGGCTCTACAACTATTGGACGGATTAACGTGAATTTTGGTACACATATTCACGGTGCCCAGTGGATGAATCCTAATGGCTTTGGTGATCGCCCTACTTTTCATCTAGCGCCACCATTAGGTTAATTATGGTTTATGGCCAAATACACTGATGACATTCCCATCAGCCTCAGCTGTACTTTGTTTAGTGTTATTTAGCTAATGTTAGCATGCTAAACTAAGAGAGTGAACATGGTAAACATTATGCCCGGTCATGTCTAGAAGGTAAGCCCCAAATTGCAGGAACTCTTGCAAGACTAACTGCCCGACAACATATCCTAACCATAACCATCTCGCGAGAGTTTTGCAACTTGGGGCTTACCTTCTAGACACCATTATACCTGCTGAACATCAGCATGCTAGCTTAGTCATTGTGAGCATGTTAGCATGCTGATGTTAGCATTTAGCTTGGCTTAGTTAATAGTGCCAGAACTCGTGTCCATTGAACATGTTGTGCTCGTCATCAAAACCTGTTTCTATCTTTTCTTATAAAAACAGTTTTAGTTACTTTTATATATGTCTTGATGCAACTCATCACAGTTCTCCGCAAATCATGGTTGAGCAATGTCGGCCTGTTTTTGGTCTGAAGATAAAAGTGCATAAAAAGAGGACAATTCAGTTTTGTTTATTTCATTTTCTTTTATTGAGCATCTATTTACAACGTCTTAAGCCAGAAATAGGCTGATGAGCAGCCCATGGAGAATAAAAAACAAGCAACCCAGTTGAGAAAAATCTTGATAATTGCATTAATAAAACATCTTCACCTTTCTTGATTTTTAACCGGTCTACAAATGTTATTGATTATCTTGATTGGTAAAAGTAAAAAATAAACTGTACACATTTCACAAATCACATAATCATGTAAAATTTGTCATTGATTGTTCACTTATATTATCTTGTCCCTAATTCACTTAGTTCAGTGCCAGTGCTTGTATGAATGAATCATTATCTTTGATCCGGTCCTCTTTAAATGGTAATTTGGTTGAGATTCAGTTACCGGTAAAGTGATCCAAAATAAAGTATGAAACCATAATCACATCATTGTCATCGTGCTGATTACCACTGACCTCATCTATGCTTGTTCATTCTGCTCTATGTTGGCCACCAGACCTTTGGTGTCTACGAGGGCTCGGATCGGATTGCTGAAGTACAATTTGTTGTCAAAGGTGTTTTCTCCCAAGTCAGAGACGGGGCTGGGTATCCGTTTCCGGAAGAGGAAGGCACCAAGTCCGACTACGGCGATCACAACTAGCACTACAGCAATAGTGATGCCAGCGGACCCGTGAGAAGGTTCTTTATCGACCCGGGCTGTGGAGGCAAAACATACACAAGTATTAACAGTGACATTACTACATTTTGAAACATTATATTCAATATATCTTAGTTCAAATATCTTACCAATAGGTTGTGGCTTTTCTGTAGGTGTAATAACTGAAAAAAAGAATAAATACTCGATGTAAGTCGCTGATGGGTCAAATTAAAACTACTGTACTGTACATAACGGCAGATTAAACTGACCTTTGGCTGTTTTGCAGATGTAAGACCTGTATTTGCCGCAGTGGCTTGTACTCCACTGTCCACTGCCAGAGTGGACGGCCACACATAATTCGGACATTGGCATCCCTGTTTTCCAGTTGGCGTAGTCCACAACATTGTTGTCGATCCACAGCCACTCATCTGGAACAAGGAAGCTTGTCACTTTAGTCAGTAAACTTATCTTGCTTATCTTGTATTGTAATTTGATTTTCCAACAAAATTCAGTCCACTGTACAATAGAAAAGAATTGTAACACGTTTCCCTGGTTGCTACTGTGGTGGAAACTTATGTAATAAAGGCTCACAAACAAAGAGTGTCTTTCTGAGATTTATTCGTCACACTTGCAACAGTCTTGAACAGAGCTTCAGACTGCAAGAGCAACGTCTCTCAGTCACAGGCACTTATTTATATACATATCATCAAGGCCACTTGATGTGGGTGACTATCAGATAATACGCAGTTGAGTTTTACTACGTCTCTGGTACATATTCTGATATGCTCGGTACACAGAGTTCTGTCCTTCGCTGATTATGCACAAGACAGCTTCACACTTCGCAATTATATTGTCCCATAATGCTGAGGCAGCAGTAGTGCACCTCTAGATCAGACACATTTAATGAATACAGGCATTATAATAACCCATTTGTGCCCGCAAATTACATTTTGAATTTCCTTTGGTGGAAGCGTTCTCTGGGCTTGTCGAAGCACAAAATCGGTCTAACCACGGCTGAGTTTTTCTTATCATACTATAGTCTTTGGGCACATGATGGGACTACTGTTGTTGCAATAGACTCGATATATTTTAGTAAAAAACAATAGTCCCATGTGCCCAAATACTATATATAGTATGATAAGAAAATGGCTGTATCTCAAAAACTACGAGGAGCACAAAGCACAATCAAGTATTTGGCATCTATGAACTCATAACAAGTTAAATATCAAAGATCTGCACACATATGTTGTTAAAAAAAAAAAAAATTCATATGGAAAACTTTTAATGAACACAGTGTTTCCTCATTTTTCACAAATCCTGACTTTGACTATTAATAAAAATGTGATTTTTATTTGTCTAGTGTAGCGTACTGTGTAATATGTAAGTGGGACGGGTCTCAACTTCTTTATATTTTGGAAAAAAGGAATTGTAAGACTCACCTGCATGATTCTTGTAGAGGCCGATCCAGAAGGACGCGGCGCCGTCCTGCAGAAGCTCCAGGTTCTGTTGTATGAACAGACTCTCCTGAGGGTCCTCGATACTCGCCAGAGACGCACCTGATGAACAAAAGCACACTGTCAAGATTCTACACACATACAAGTTGTAATTCATTGGTGAAAATTTTTCATAACGTACCCATTTTCAGGCATTCAACTGAGGCGTGAGCCCAGGCGTGAGACACTGAGCTGAGGAAGGAATAACAGTGGCCTCTGAAAGGAATCCAGGTTTTTCGTTTCTTTGGTTCTGGACAGTTGCCTGGGAGTTGTGGGGGATCAGTGGGTGCTATGTCTGAAAAGGAGACAAGAGATTACATTGCTAACCGTGCGTAGTGTTTGGTTATGTAGAGTATGCATGTATAGTAAAGGAGTTGTGAACCTGGTGTGTGAAATTATTTTATTAATTTCTATTTATTTGCAAATTATTATTATTATTAATAATAATAATAATAACTTGTATTAACATTAAATTAAATTAAAATATGAATATATTGTAATTGTATTTTATTTATTTAATTTATAACTCTTATTAATTTATATTTTTATATTTTGTTATTGTTATTATGATGACTGTTATTATTTTTATTCTATTATTATTTTATTATTATCACCATTTTTTCTCCTCTCTTATTTTAATTTATTATTATTTTATTTTACAATTCGTATTTATTTATATTTTTCTATTTTTTTATTGTTATTATGATTATTATTATTATTATTACTACCATTTTTTCTCCTCCCTTGTTTTTGCATACTTTGTTTTTCAATTTACAATTTTTCAATTGTCATTTTTCTTAAGGAAAAAATTAAAAGCAGAATAAATAAGTACACATATATATATATAGTGCAGAAGAACTATCAGAGGGATTGTCTGACCTGGTGACCTCTTGCAAAGGGAATAGTAGGTATTGGTACATGGTGCAGTCTTCCATGTTCTGTCCACATCCATATACACACAGCCATAGTTGTCTTTAGGCTCATTTGTGCCCCATTTGGTATAAAACAGCAGCCAGTTATCGACCCACTTGTACCGCCCACCAGTCTGTGTAAAAAAAATTGCATTAGTGAAAGTAGAAACAGAGCTAAAAGGTCTCAATTTGAAATCCTGTTTGTTAGTTAGTGGTATTACCACATTGCTGTTAAGGCCGATCCACACAGGCTCATTGTGCTTGGAAATCTGCAAGGTGATGTACGCGTGGGTGACAGGGTTCCGGATACTGGCCAGATCTGCGTCGTCTGCTTGGCACTGCCTCCTCGCCTCGTCCCATCTCATCTTCTGGGCCACCAGTTTGTACGAGTCATTGCCAAGTTTGTAGAAAGCCTTTGGTAACACAGTCGTGGCTGGGACTACAATCTGAGAATCTTTGTAAACAAGAAACATCATGACAAAAAACACAAAATTTCAAATTGATGTAGTCCCCCACAGTGAGCGCTAACATTTTACTCACCAACGTTTCTTTTACAGATGAAGCCCTGTTTTGAGTGACAGTCTTCCACCTTCCATAATCCTGTTAGTTTGGAGATGCCGCCCACCATGATCACACAGTCAAACGTCTATCAGGCAGAAAAATGACATTAGTTAGGCATTTTAAATTTTGAGGTTAGGATATACAAGGTGCTTTGGTAGGGGTGACAGGCTGTTGAGATTTCAGGTGTCTTTTTCACAAGAATCTATAAGAATATGACCGTCACATTGTTGAGATCGAAAGTTGGACAGATAAAGCTTTAAATACAGGAGTTGAAGTTGAAATAACCTCGTCCAGAAATGAATAACGTCCTTCAGGCACTGATCCTGGATGCCCTTTTGCCCAGTTGGTGTATGAAATGCCTTTGCCATCTGTCCACGCAAAGTGCATCTCCCAGTTGACATCATTCATGCCGATCCATAAGTCGCCATTGTATCTCAGCATCTGCGATGTCAGGAATGCTAGAAATGAAGACACAATTATTGTTAAACTCCATAAAATTGTGGTTTATTTACATCACTCCACGATGATGTGTAACCTTCACAGACAAACACCAAGAAAACGCTCACCTTGCTCTCTGGCGTTGAGGATAGAAACCAGATTTCCTCCCTGGTTTTGGCAGTACGTCCTGGCATCCTGCCACTTCTTACTGTCATCCCCCACAGCTATTTTGTAGCACTGTGTAAACAAGATGAATTTGCACTGTGCGTTAGAATAACAAGCAAAGGGACAGTGTGAAACTAGAACTACCGCCTCGCTGTTTCATGCCTCCGCCAACCAGTCAAGTTGCAGTTTACATCCAAAACGTCATCACTTTATCCTGTTAGACATTTGTTTGAAATTGTCGTAATTATCATATGAATTCTTGAGTTATGGACAAAAACCTGTTTTGTGAGGTCACAGTGACCTTTGACCACCAAATTCAATCAGTTCATCCTTGAGTCCAAGTGGACGTTTGTGCCAAATGTAATGAAATTCCCTTCAGGCGTTCCTGAGATATCGCGTTCACGAGAATGGGACGGACGTGAGGTCACAGTGAAAAACGTTGACATTTGAGCACCAAAATCAAGGGCACTATTTAAACGATCTATAGCGCACGGTCTAAAGTGCATGGCGCAAGTGCATTTAGGGCGTGTCCAACTCTACTTCTGCTAGTTAAGCGCCGCCGAAAAAGGAAATCTTTGTCTTGATCAAAGAATAGTAAGCTGAGTTTCAGCATTGATATCTGTTTTGTTATCTTCAGTTATATATCATTACCTTTCCTTGAAAAGCAAGCCACTCTGGTGCACATCCTCCCTTAGGAACGGTGGTTGGGGCGATGGTTGCATTGATAAAAGTACTGCTTCTTTGGCAAATAGATGGTAGCTCATAACCACAGTTAATATCATTCCAGTACCCTGTATGTGCAGAGTTTACAGAGAACAATGAATAAATATTAAAAATAAATTCATTATTAGTTCAGGTAAGCTAAGATTTATGGAGTGTTAGACTCACCCATGCTCCTGTATATAGTCACACAGTTTTCATCATTATTAGCAAAGTTGGGCTCATTCTTCTCCCATGCAGTATACGACACGGGGGTGCCATCCACCCAGCTGGAAATGGAAACAACATTAGACGTCACTAATAAGAAAAAAACTCAGTTTATTATCTATATTTATGTTTAGCATCATATTCAGACTAGACTTTGATGGATGGCTAATGGAAAGTAGCCAGTATACCTACAGTAGTAATGTGCCTAAACAATATTTGGATCTACCTGAATGATTTATCTAAATCCACCGTCATGCCAATGTAGTACTGTGAGTCTGAGCCTTTCAGTATCTGTTGGAACATAATGGTAAGAGAGACATTAAGGTTAAATCAGTTTTTACACAGAAGGCTTTCAGTACTTTTGACACATCAGATCAGTTTTGTGAAAAAATACATGTTCAATGTTCAAACATTTGTCGTTTTGAGAAAAAAAAGTTTTGAGCATTTCTTGCCTTTTTCCAGAGGAACTTCCTCTGACTGTCTCCTGTGATGATCGCAAGTTCACCAAAGTTCTTTTTGCAGAAGGCTCTAGCAGCTTCCATGTCTAGACTTCGAAGGTTGATGAAATACTGTGTGTCATTGTATATAAGCCAGCCATCTTCTGTGGTGTTGTATACTGTAGAGGGAGAAAAAATTCTCATCAGATGTCCAACAGATACAGCATTAAGGATGGTGATGATGGAAAACAAGGAGTCTACAGCCATGCTAGCAGCTCTGTGAGGCATAGCGGTGTTTTGAACTAAATGCTAAAGCTAATATGCTGATATATGTGCTGATATAATGTTTACTATGTTCAACAACATTTGCTGATTAGCACTAAACACAAAGTACAGCTGAGGCTAATGGGAATAGCAAGTATTTAGTCATAAAGTGTTATTATATATATATATACATATATATACTGTATATATGTATATATACATACATTTTTATTAGGGCTGTCAAACGATTAAAATATTTAATCACCATTAATCGCGTTATTGTCCATAGTTATTCACGATTAATCGCAAATTAATCACACATTTTTTATCTGTTCAAAATGTACCTTTGATAGAGATTTGTCAAGCATTTAAGTGGGGAAATATGCTGCTTTATGCAAATATATATGTATATTTGTAATATTGGAAATCAATTAACAACACAAAACAATAACAAATATTGTCCAGAAACCCTCACAGGTACTGCATTTAGCATAATAAATATGATAAAATCATAACATGGCAAACTGCAGCCCAACAGGCAACAACAGCTGTCAGTGTGTCAGTGTGCTGACTTGACTATGACTTGCCCCAAACTGCATGTGATTATCATAAAGTGGGCATGTCTGTAAAGGGGAGACTCGTGGGTACCCATAGAACCCATTTTCATTCACATATCCTGAGGTCAACGGACCCCTTTGAAAAAGGCCATAACAGTTTTTCCTCGCCAAAAAGTTTGTTCAAGTTTATTTCACGACAAGCTAGTATGACATGGTTGGTACCAATGGATTCCGTAGGTTTTATAGTTTCATATGATGCCAGTGTCTTCACTCTAGCTTTAAAGCTGAGCCCGCTACAACCTACAAATCACAAGGTCCGTTATTATCGCGTTAACTTTGACAGCCCTAATTTTTAGATATTTCACTAAATGCCAAAAATGTCAGGAGATCACCAACGCCACTAGGCTTTATCCTCCAGGAACCGTGTTTGTACAACATTTCATGGCAATTTGTCTCATAGTTGAGATATTTCAGTCTGGACCAAAGTGGTGGACCGACAGACTGACCTTGCCATCGATAGAGCCGCTAGCATGACTAAAAGAGAATTGGTGAAATAGAAAGTTAGCTCAGTAAATCAAGGAAATTAAGCTGGAGCTGTTTCGGGAGGAGGCCACTGCTGAAACTTACCTGGTTCAACTACGGTAGGCTCAGGTTTGGGAATCACACCTGAAAGATCCATGAAGGAAGTCTTAACAGCAGGGCAAAGCACTACTTTAACATCACATAACTTTGTTAACAAATGGCTTTATGTAAACTTCAGCTCCGCGAAGAGACGGGTTGGTGTTACCTTTGCGTATCTCACAGAGCCAGTCATTGTAGTCCTCGCAGTGCCGATCATTCCAGTGCCGTCCGTAGTAAATGTGAGCTTCTGCACAGTGTTCGTTGTCATTGTGGTTGTTCGGTTCACCATAGCCCCAATTCTCAAATGCGAACTAGGCCACAGTTTTGGGAAAAATACACATAATTAGGCCAGGGTTGAGAATAACAGTGAGAAAAGCTTTTTGTGACGACAATGAAGAGCTACATACAGGCGACCCATCAGTCCATCCAAAAGCTCCATTGGTACCAAGACTTAGGCCAATCCAGGCTGGGCTAGAGGAATGAAACCTTCATGGCAGCAGAAAACACCAGCACTGATTACTTCAGTGGTTGAGTAGCATAATATAATTTAAATTCTGACATATACAAGCGGCTACATACGGAGCGTTGCTCAGGTCCTGCGTACTGTGTATGCTCATCAGGTCCCCACCAATGGACCTGCAGTGGTCCCGCGCTTCCGACCAATTCTTCTTAAGATTCCTTGTTTTTTTGTAAAGCTTTTTAATGAAAAAGAAAAATGTGTTTTGACATACTTAAAATCGCTCCAATTTCACAGTTTAGTTCAGTTTGTCCTCCTACTTTGTAGCAGACGTTCCTGTTGGCAACGGGGGTCCACCCTGACTCACAGCTCAGGGTCGGAGTGGTGGGCGGGACTGTGGTCACGTGTACACCCTCTGCTGGCTTCTTACAGATATACTTCTCCTTGTTGCTGCAGCTGACAACATCCCATAATCCAGCAAAAACCCCAGTTGTCATGGCAACGCATCCTTGGTGTCTGTCTTTTATTAAACGTGGCAGAAGAAATGGGAAAAATATCAAGATTGCAATCAATTACAACGATTAAGGAAGGTGTTATGGAGTAAACAATGAATGTGGATGAAGAAAAGATATATAGCAATAAATGACTAAGAGTCTACAGCTTGTGTCCTGTGAGGTTGTATGTAAGCACAGAGCTGCTTTGAGCTAAATGCTGGTATAATATAAAGTCGTGTACACAATATGCTTGGCGTTCAAGTGGTTAAGTCGTGAGAACAGCGCTGCCAAGCAACGGCGATATTAACGTTCCTGTCGGCGTCTAGAAGCCACAGAGGCTAACAATTTAGTAAGCTAGAAAGAAGGTAACGTAATGAAGGAAATGCAAAGGCATAATGACAGAGAAAAAAGATGTTGGGAATATCAACATTTTCCTCAGACATATAATAAAATTACGAAGAAAGACAATATACGACTAAAATTACAATATATTAACTTATTATGTGCCGAAAAATGTCCAATTTCCTCCGCCATTTCTGACAACGCAAGCAAACACGTTACAACTCGTAAACTCGGAGCTTTCACAAAAATTCTAATTCATATGGACTCTTCTCAGTTTTCACTTCATGATGACGCTAGATGAAAAGTTAAGGGAATCACTAAAGTTATTACAATTCTTCCTAAGGGGAACACGAATGTCTGTACTAAATTTCATGGCAATCCATCCAATAGTTGTTTCAGTCTGACCAAAAATAGCGGACCGACCGACTCTCAATAGAGCCATGCCTTTAGCATAGCATTAAATTAACCAAACATAGTGCCTCAAGACTCTTCTCATCCAATACAAATGTCAATGTCAAACAGTACACATCAACCTGCTGCATCAGACAGTATGACATTGTTGGGAAGCACAGATTAACAGCTAAAGAGAAGTGTGCCGTACCTGGCATGCCCATGTTGAAATGAGTGAATGTGACTTTTCTTCTGGTGGTCCACCTGAAAGTGCTTATGTCGTCTGTGTTGGAAAGACCTGTCCAGAAATACTTCTCTGGTCTCAAACCCACCAAACTGGTCAAGAAGGCATTCTCATATCTGTATGAAAACATATTAAAGCAGAATGGTGAGCAAAGAAATCATCTCAAAATAAAGCCTGAACACAGACAAACCATTCTAACCAAAATTAAACTTATTACAGCATTCAACTCTTGTTTTAAGACTAATCAAAGTGATTGAAATACTTTAAAGAGGACCTATCATGCTCATTTTCAGGTGCATACTTTGGCTTCTATATATTTACATAAATTAATGTTCAAAAAATGCTTTATCCGCTCCAGCTCCGATCTAACTAGCTTTGTTTGAGGGTGTGCCAAACTAGCCGCTAGGCAGGTATTATGCAAATGTGTTATTGGTGACATCACCACGTTACAGAAGAAAAGGCGGGACTTCAAGCGAGGCGTTTCAGGCAATTCAGGAGCAGTGTTTCTGTGGGAGAGAGTAACTCCCTTTGGCCTGGAATTTGGGCTTAATAAGTTTGCAGAACTTTTAAACAAAAACGATATAACACACTAAAGGAAAGGGAAAAAGCACAAAAGCATAATAGGTCCTCTTTAAGGAAACATTTTACATAAACATGACTTAAAAAAGAAAATATACCTATCAGTCACATCCACCACGTGACCGCCAGCCGCTGAGCATGCCCGCTTTGCATCATCTAAGGTTTTTGTCTCAGATCCAATGTTGTAACAATAAGAACCAAACCTAAATGAACCCTTGAGATGATAAAAAACACAGTGAGACTAATTGTTGTATTAATTACACTCATTATTTAAAGGAAATTACATCACTCACAAGCTTGCAGCCCGGGTTGGTGTCCTCTTGGGCGCCTTCGGGTGGTTTAGTGGAGGCCGTCTTCCTACAGATATATCCAAGCGTCTTCTCACACATGTGGTCAGCCCACTTCCCGTCCTGTACAGACCACATTCAGCAGGTAAGAGCAGCACCACTCGTATTATCATTGTATTCATCACCTTTTGCATTTGGTACCTTTCCTCTGATGAGGACGCAGTCTTCCTGGAGGTTGGTGGCGTGAGATGGCTCATCACTCTGCCACTGGGTGAAGGTAACGTGGGAGTGATCAGACCATTCAAACAGCATCTGGTTCCTCCGATCATTCAAGCCAATCCAGAGCACATCGGTCGGCACTGAGGGTTTTAAATGCATGTGTGGATGTTAATGTGGTGGTTTCTCACAATTTTCTTCTGGCTTTAATTTTTTTTGTTCTTTAGATTTATAGTTTGACATTTTGGGAAATACGATTATTCGTTTTCTACTGTGGTATCAAATTGGTATCAAGAATCATATAATTTCACTGGTATTGGGATTGACTACTACATTTCTGGTATCATCCCTACAGCATACTGTAGATGATTGTTGTAAAAAACTAAAATCACTGGAAAGAAAATACTTATAGCACACTTACAGTATCCAGACTGAGATATGACGAAGCTCTGCTCTTCTATATTGTGTATGCTGGCCAGATCTCCTCCCTCTTTGCGACACGCAGCCAAAGCGTCCTTCCACATCTTTTTACTCCTCTGCAGAGAGTAACAGTTACCGGCGTATGGAACCCAGTGACTCGGGCAGAAGCTGGGCTGGTCTTTGCCTGTAGGTAGAGACCGAAAGAGGTGAGAACATATTCGGTTTGTACTATGAAGACTCACTCTAATAATAAGCCAGATCATTTGGAGTTATATTATTTTACTTGGTGGTGCAGGCAGACTGGTAGAGTTGCCTTTGCGACAAATGTAACCAAGTTTCTTGGTGCAGGCGCTGCTCTCCCATTTCGAGACTTTTGCGGCATTTAGGGTTGCACAGGTGAGCCCGGGCTCTGACGAGGGATGACCTGTTGGAAACATCGATCGATGCATTATTTGTTTTTAATGTCAAATTTCATTAATAATTCATGAGAGCATTTGTAACAAAAACTGCACATATGTAATCATTTAAGAAGCTTACTGTTATCATGCAGCTAGTCACATTAAAGGGTACATATCATGCTCATTTCCAGGTTCATACTTGTATTTTCGGTTTCTACTAGAACATGTTTAGATGCTTAAAAGTCTTTAACGGGGCTAATGAATGAATGACATTAACAAGAAGCTATCGTTTAGCTCCCTAGAGCACAATCACTACGGTCTAATCTTTTGAACATCCTTTTTTTTTGACCATCCCCGATTCCAAGCTGTTCTGCAATCACCGGCCACAATCGTCTTTATATTCTGCGTCTCTATCTTTTATTTCTTTATCGTAAAGTGCTTTGTGTTGGGAGACGAAGTGAAAGTTTATCAGATACAATTTTGGATCATGAAGTTTGTACGGATGGTGGCTCTGAGCAGTCAAACAACCCTCTTTTGCCTTTTAACGGATGTGGAAAAAACTCAGAAAATCAAAGCAACTTTGCAAAGGTAGATCTCAAGCTGTAGGCGATATATTCTAATGAGCCTGCATGTGACATAGGAATGGGAGCCAGATCTGAATGGCTTGTTGAATCACATGTTTTCTGATCTAGACAGCCCACAAACAACTGACTGGGTTGTCTTATTTCACAGTTTGAGGGCTGGTAGGCACTCCAGATACCCAAATGTATGTGAACTAGCACTGAGAAAGTGAGTTTTTTGTGATATGTCCCCTTTAATAAGTCCTGCTCCTGTCATAGTATATTACATCTTCACTAACCTGGAGCCCAGTTTAAATATCTGAACGGGTTCCCGTTGCTCCACTGCCATCCGCTCTCAAAATCCAAGCTGTTCAGTCCGATCCAAAGAGATGTTCCCAAAATACTCGTCAACCCTGCATTAATCCACACATTATAATGCAGTTGTTTTACAAAATCTCAATGATATAACATTGTAGTATGGGTAACGGATACAAGGCTGTACCTGAAATGTATGACTGCTCATGTAGCTCGACAATGCTGAGGAGGTCGGCTCCCTGCTGCTGGCAGCTCTTCCTGGCCTGATGCCAGGTCAACACTGACTGTACGTTCCTCTGATACTGAACCCCCGTGACCGGGTCAGTGTCCCAACCTGAGGATGCTGCATTATGATACAGACACAAATGATCAAACTGAGGGAAATGGATTTACTTCCTGAAGTTAAAGTACTGTAATACATGTTGACCTGAATGGATTTTAAGGGATAATAATTGTCTCAAAACTGAAAATGTAAATGATTGAGAAACATTTTCTACTATACGCCCGTCTGTGCTGTGTTTCATAAAAAAACAATAATAAAAGTGAGCTCGCTATCATTTTCTGGCCCTTTCCTGCCCCAGTTTTAGAGCAGCGGCAGGGGAAAGACGGGCCTGTGAGAAGAGGAAAATAAGGACAGTGCTGTGTTGACAACTCATGAGAGGAAGTGGTAGTGTTGTTGTGCTGAGGGAGAGGAGGGGGTCAGAAACCAGACCTGTCAGCACTGACCTCCTCAATGATACAGAAATTACAGACAAACAAGACAATTCTGCATTGTTTCATTGACAGAATTCTTCAGGAATGTTGGTTATTATGGATGTTTCTTACCTTCGGTGGGACAAAAGCCCCACTTCTTCACTTTATCGTAATCTCTCTCTGTTGCACACCACAGCTGTCCATCTGCGCGACCTTCCTTTGTGCATTCAGCGTACCACTTCTCCTCAAACTTAAATGGGAACTGACAGGGGCCTCCAAAGGCATTGCCCCCTATTGTGAAAATCTCTGAAGAGACACACATCATGAAGTTAAAGAAATCAGTTTAGCAGAATGAATCAGCAACCTACTAGATATACATGACCAAGAGTATGTGGACACTGGATCATTACACTGAAATATGATTGTAGACCATTTTTATGCTGCTATAACAAGCATGTTTTGGGAATGCTCTCCACCAGAGACTTTGGATCCTGGCTGCAGGGATTTGCTCCCGTTCAGCCACAGGAGCATTAGCGAGGTCGTCCATTGATGTTGGGCGAGAAGGCCCAGCTCGCAGCTCCAGATGTGTTGGATGGGATTGAGTTCAGGGCTCTGTGCAGGCCAGTCAAGTTCTTCCACAATACATTTAGAGCTCAATTTCTTTATGGACCTTACTTTACGCACAAGGGTGGTGATGACGTTAATAAAAGGGCCTTCCTCAAACTGTTGCCACAACACCTCACCTCTGTCTAACAGAGAACTATCAGCTTTATAGTTTCTGTCTCAACCACACTCCTTTCTGTTTTAGTCCTGTAATAATCTTGCACATGTGGAATTTGCACATTGGTTCACTGCCTCATTTAATTTTATTAATCCACATATTTTGGGCTTTATGCTGATATGCTAATGGCTAGTATACCATTTACGATGTATTTCTAATCAGTAACATAAATTAGTTTTACTAATAGGTTTTGCAGGATCTCATTGCTGCTCCGATAAGTCCTGTGGAGTCCCCTTGTAACAAACATGCTTAATATTTGCGACACATTGCCGATTGTGGCATTCTGGATAATTCTGGATATAATAATGTGCTTGAATCCTTATTAAATGGGTAGTCGGCTTTAAACACTCACTTTAATTAAATGCTGTACTTCTGCTGATGCCTTTACTTCATTTTAACGTATCTCCTGGTCAATAACTATGTCCAAACTTGGAAGAATAAAGTGTATAGGGTTTTTCACAACTATGCAAAATAAGCATCAGGCAGTGTTGCAGTACTCAAGATCGGTCTTTTTGAAGGTCTCGGTCTTGTCTCGGAATCAACCGCATGTTTACTCGGTCTTGTCTCTGTCTCTCTGGATTTTTTTTGTCTTGCAGTGTGGGAGTCGCTCGCACGGGTCTGGTCTTGGTCTAGACTCGGTCTCCACCCCTCAAAGTCTTGGTCTTGTCTCTGTCTCGATACACTCTGGTCACTCTTGGTGATTTGGTCTCAGTTTAGGTGGTCTTGACTACAAGAATGGCATCAGGACCACAACTTGCTCTTTTAGTAAACTGCGGTCTGATCTGATTATGTTTTTTTTTGGTGCAGAATAAATTACAAGACAAACAGAATCTTGATCACATCAAGATCAATTATTAACTTAAAAAGGTCAAAGAAGTTGTCAAATAGCACATCCATCACTTTAACAGATTCTTTACATTTTAAATGACATCTAATCTACAGCCATGGATTACTGTGTCTACATAGTATAAATCATAATTTGATGAATATAGTATTGCTTGTCAAACATTTATTTTTGTCCTAACTTGAAAAATTAAATGTCTGACAACAATTTCCAGCATGGGAAGATTCTGCACAACAAACACTTTTGCAGGACTTTCTGAAACACCCTTCCAGTCTTTCTTAAGATTAGACTCTACAGTAAACACTATTGAGGCTTTGTCTTTATTAGAATCAATTGTGTCCCCACAATTCCTACCTTGATACCCCTTTGAACAAAGGTCGCCCCGGGTGCCAAATATCCTCCAGCGACTCCATGACCCTGAGCCTTTGTAGATCATTATGTTCCTCTCATGGAAGTTGCCCCAGTTTAAGTGCAGGTCCTGGTCTTTTAGGCCAAAGAGGGTCTCATTCTTGCACTGCCAATGCTGGAGGTCACTACTCTCATCGCATTCAAAGAGGAGGACCTTCACCCAGTCTTTAATCTCTGTGGCCCCCAGACAGAGCTTGAGGGACAGGCTGAGGATGCGCGATTCGGAGGCCCAGCGAAACTGCTGCTCTTTGGCATGAGGATTGCAGGGGGCCACCGTCATGGAGGTGGCACTCTCCACCCTTATGCACTTGTTGTGGTCCTCGTTGAAGATCAGGAAGGAGCCACTGTCTGGAGCAGAACAGAACAGCTTCAGAAAATGAATTTACAATCCCATTACTCAAACTCACAGCCACATTGAATAGACAGAAATTGTGTCAGGAGTACATACCTATGTCTGCAGTGATGCAGAGGACTTGCAGGAGACAGAGGACCAGCGCAACATTTGAACAGGGTAACATTATCCTTAGTGGTGGGTGAGGTTGTAGGAGAGTTTTCCAGTCATGAGAGAAGGGGTCTGGTGTGTGCTAAGGTGTGTGACATGGAGCAACAATGACACAGAGACATGGTTTCCCCTCTTAATCACAGTGATGGGTATCCTGTCACATGGGTAGCTAAGCTTGGTCAAGCGACAGCAATTTCCACGTATTTCCACAGAATTTTTTTTTGGAAGAGGAGAGGAAGGAAGTGGGAAGCGAGCAATCTCATCTCTCTATTCAACAAGTAACAGAACGTCACCCATGATAGCTTCAAGATAACTCAGTGTCAGGATAGGACAATAAATCTATTTTTAATAAATCAAAGGAAAAAGTATAAGCGGATGATGGATTTTGGGAATTAATTTATGCAAGCAGGCTTTTCTAAAGTTCAATATATTGCCTTTATCTGAGTTTTTTGATCTATTATAAATAGCCCTTCAGTCTGTGCTAAATCTGTGCCCGAGAGCAGATGTCATTCAGCAAGACGGGCTTTGAAGACGTTTCAGAAGATTCACATCTGATCCGGAATGTGCCAGTTTCACAATAACCGAGCCAGAGTGAATGAGGATTAAATGAGGTTTGAAGCACTTTGCTGATGTGAGGGTTTTCGTGGGATAGTAGCGCCCAGGAGGTCCGCGGGGGCTTCGGGTGAGGAGTGCAGTGATGATACAAGTCAGTAGAAAGAGAGGACAGGAGGAAATCCTGCTTCCTATAGGGGGAAGTGAGTGGAGATCTGACCACTGTGGCCTAATACTGTCTGCAGGGATGCCCAATGGTGCAGACAAATGGGATGCAGACAAGTATCGGTGAAATACCTGTCCTTTAAATGGACACAACGATGTAGGAGAATCTAACACTACAAGCTGTGCACAAACACGTCCGCTCATGCGTCGCTGGCACACAGGAACCTCAGTGGACCCGTGTAGGCGTACGGAGATATGCGTTACGCCGTGGTGCTCGCTGATCGTGAGCTCAACCCAGAGGTTCTAAACAGTCTCCCAGGATTACCCGGTATCCCCGGGACTGTCCCGTTGGTCTCTGGTCGAGCCCCTGCTCCGTTCTGGTTCCTGTCATTGAGTTGGCTTCCTCCCAGTGGCATGGGAGTCGGTCCAGCTTGCCCGGGCACAGCTGGACTGATAGGTGTTACTGGTGTCACCTGTTCCACATGTGTGAGGACAGTGGAGGGGAGTAGAGCAAATATAAGAACTACATTTGCTTATGCTGCTTATCTTCATGTGGTGTTCATACGGTTGTTTTTTTGAAAATGAACCAAACATGACAAGAATCATAATGTTCAGCATGATTTTATTTTGAATACTGTTTTGGCCTAGGGCGATACGGCCAAAATCTTCCATCACGATATACAGTAGGTCAATTCATATCATTCATTCAATTCATATCATGATATACGGTATGTTGTTATGTATATTTGAATATATATCATGATATATATCGTTATCGAGATATGAATTGACCTATATCGATAACGATATATATCATGATACAGCATGTTTTCTGGTAATTCAATAAATAAATAGTCTATATGAAATAACCACATGGAAAAGCCTATTTTTGTTTACAAATGAAAAGTACTGAGTATTTCCTCATTTTAAGAACTTGAGTGTGAAATGTACATAACAGTTTTAAGTGAAATTAAAGAGAAAAAAAGAAAGAAATACTGGCCTAGCGTATATTGATAGAAACAATATAGAAAAACATATACAATAGCCATTTTTATATCATTTTGACGATATGTATCGTCATATCGCCCAGACTATTTTGACCAAAGTTAAGCAAAAAGACATTTTGAGAAATCAGTATAATAGAAACACAACATTGCGCCACCAGATATTATAAATAAAAATGCAACCATTAATCTGCAGTGTAGTTGGAGCCAAAACTTCATGACACAGCTGACATTCAAAATTCTCAAAAGGATGGGTTTTTCCAATGAATACCACATGAACGGCGATACACGTCAATTCCTCTTTAGTTTTGCCCATTCAGCACTGTGTTACAAGAAATGGCTAACCGATGCCCTTCTCATTTCCTCTCTTGCACCAATACTTTTCAACTGTGGGCTGAGAGCCAAAGAATAAGAAGTTCAAATTGTTCTGGATGTATCAAATAAAGAACTGTTAGCTAAAGTAAAGACGTGATGAGAATGTTTTGCAGAATAATGACAGTAAACCTGGTCTCTTGGACAGTGATTGGAAAGAAATGCGATACATTTCAGTATAAAACGTTTGAATGAAGGTCAAAAACATTCTGCATACATGATAAATCACACTACCCAAACTTGAAATGTATATTTGAATGATTTTCTTTATTAATCTTAACAAAAAATATATATGTATCAATGATACAAACTCACACTTTGTTTTTCTTTTGTGAATATAACTTGGCAAAGGAAACCTAATATAAACAACATGGATTTAAGCTTTTACATGATCACTGCACTTTATGATGGTCGAAAAAAAATCTGCTATAAACTCTCAAATAACATATATGACAGGTACATTCCCAAAGTGCCATGCTTGGTGAGGGTGAGGGGTTTTGAGGGGTAAAAAAAGTATGTTTGAACATGAAAGGTAAATAATACATAACAACTGTCATTTGACACTTAATGTCCTTTATGGGAAAACATTGCCTAAGAGCTCCCTTTTGGTCTGTGAAAAGTACCATCATGCATTTTAACAAAATATCGCAAATTCATACTATTACTTAAATTGTGCCTAAAGTTCTTCCTAAGAACTGGAGCAACCACCTCCTGAATCCTAGCATCCTGATTGTACCAACCTATAGAGCGCTGCAGGGATGATGTATTTTTGTATGCCAACCCGGAAGTTAGCATCGCCGTGGTTCCCTCGACAAAAAGCCAATGGGATTTTTCCATTGGGTTTTGGATTATTGCAGAAAATAAACTCTGTGTGGCAAACAAATGTTTTATGATACTGACAAGTTTTGTTCCGTAAGATAATCTTCACACATGAACACCACTTTATCATATTTGAAGCGTAAATGCAATCGGCAGAAATAAAAAGCTAACGTTAGGCTATAAACGAACTACACCACGATCTAGGGCTGACCCGAATGCTTCGGTGCTACGACCGTTGCCATGGTAATCAACCTCCAAATCAATATTTGAATGCTTTGTTTTTTTTTATATACTGTACAAGTATCCAATAATAATGTATAAATCCTAAAATAGCCCATGAAATAAGGAATAATCCCACAACATCATTCATTATTGATATTCAACATGAATTATTATTAGTTAGGGAGATGGAGACGGACAGACAGAAGAACATGTCAGCCTGCTGCGCTGCGCCACGCCTCGAAGCTTCGAATACATTTAAATATTTTTCACCGAAGCTTCGGAGGCATGTATTTTATGTCGTAGAACAAAACGTTAAAATCTCTTCAGCTTGAGTTAACCACAGACCTTATTTCAGGCATCTAACTAAAAAAAACATTCAAAAAAAACATTGATGTCCAGATGAGGGAACCAGAAGTGCTAAAATGCTAACTCATTTCTGGGTTTTAGGACTCATTCCTGCACCACTCTGTTGCTCCTACTGTATGTTTTAATGTCTTTGCTTGACGTGCTGGTCTCAAAAGAACATCCTCTCTGTGTTGAAGACCCTCAGCCTGGTCATGAAGTTGAAATAGACGAAGGCCAGGCAGACCAGCAGGTTCTTCATCAGATAGAGGATCGGTGTGACGAAGCCGAAGAAAGCAATGAGGCCGACACGCACAAAGAAGAAGGGGAAGTCTTGCACGGCCACTCCTAGCGAGGAAAGCAGGGGGCTGTGGGGCATGACCACCACACGCAGGCACGACAGGTAGCTGAAGATGTAGATGGGGAACACCCAGCCTGAGTAATAGACAAGGGGATGTCCTGCCACCCTCACCATCTCCACTGTGTCCATCCAGAATATAAAGCTGTCCACAAACACGTCAGCTCGTGCGTCACTGGCACACAGGAACCTCAGTGGACCCGTGTAGGCGTACGGAGATAAGTGGTACGCTGTGTTGCTCGCTGATCGTGAGCTCAACCCAGAGATGCTAAACGGTCTCCCAGGATTACCCGGTATCCCCGGGACTGTCCCGTTGGTCTCTGGTCGAGCCCCTGGTCCGTTCTGGTTCTGGTTCCTGTCATTATGCTGGCTTCCTCCCGGTTGTATGGGAGTTGGTCCAGCTTGCCCGGGCACAGCTGGCCCCGGCACAGCTGGACTGATAGGTGTTACTGGTGTTACCTGTTCCACATGTGTGAGGACAGTGGAGGGGATGTCAGCATCTCTCTCCACGTCATTAGCTGGGGAGAGAAAAGTCAAGATTATACAGAGTAAAGCAAATATAAGAACTACATTTGCTTATGCTGCTTATCTTCATGTGGTGTTCATACGATATATATCATGATGTATATCGTTATGTACAGGTGCAGCTCAAAAAATTTGAATATCGTGAAAAAGTTAAATATTCTTCGTCAGTTATGTAAGAAAGTGAAAATTTAATATATTCTAGACTCATTACACGCAAACTAAAAGTTTCAAGCATTTTTTTTCATTTTAATTTCGATATTTACAGCCTACAGCTCAAAAAAGAAAGAAAAAGGTATCTCATAATATTAGAATATCTAATTTCGAGTTTGAGTAAATTACTATTCATACAGAACAAAATGGCTGGCTATTCGCAGAGTGCTGTATCGAAGCATGTTCACGGAAAGTTGACTGGAAGGGAAAAGTGTGGTAGGAAAAGGTGCACAAGCTACAGGGAGGACCGCAGCCTCGAGAAGATTGTCAAGCAAAGCCGATTCAAGAAGTTGGGAGAGCTTCACAAGGAGTGAACTGATGCTGGAGTCAGAGCATCAAGAGCCACTACTCAGACGTCTACAGGAAACGGGCTACAACTGTCGCATTCCTAGTATCAAGCCACTCCTGAACCAGAAAAACGTCAGAAGCATCTTACCTGGGCTAAGGAGAAGAAGAACTGGACCATTGCTCAGTGGTCCAAAATCCTCTTTTCAGAAGAAAGTAAATTTTGCATTTCATTTGGAAATCAAGGTCCCAGAGTCTGGAGGCAGAGTGGAGATGTACAGAATCCAAGTTTCTTGAAGTCCAGTGTGAACTTTCCACAGTCGGTGATGATTTGGGGTGCCATGTCATCTGCTGGTGTTGGTCCACTGTATTTTATCAAGTCCAAAGTCAACGTAGCCGTTTACCAGGAAATTTTAGAGAACTTCATGCTTCCGTCTGCTGACGAGCTTTATGGAGATGCCGATTTCCTATTCCAGCAGGACTTAGCACCTGTCCACAGTGCCAAAACTACTGCTAACTGGTTTATTGACCATGATATTACTATGCTTGATTGGCCAGCCAACTCGCCTGACCTGAACCCCATCGAGAATCTACGGGGTATTGTCAAGAGGAAGATGAGAAAAACTTCATCCAACAATACAGATAAGCTGAAGACCGCTATCAAAGCAACCTGGGCTTCAATAACACCTCAGCAGTGCCACAGGATGGTCGCCTCCATGCCACGTCGCAATGATGCAGTTATTTGTGCATTTATTCACTCGATATCAAGTATTGAGTGAATAAATGTACATACTTTTCAGAAGTTGGACATTTCTGTATTGTAAATCCTTTTTTTGATTGATCTTGTGAAATATTCTAATATTTTGAGATACCTTTTTCTTTCTTTTTTGAGCTGTAGGCTGTAATTATGGAAATTAAAATGAAAACATGCTTGAAACATTTTAGTTTGTGTGCAATGAGTTTAGAATATATAAAATTTTCACTTTCTTAAATAACAGACGAAGAATATTGAACTTTTTCGCAATATTCAAATTTTTTGAGCTGCACCTGTATATCGGAATATATATATCATGATATATATTGTTATCAAGATATGAATTGACCTAACGATATATATCATGATATAGCATGTTTTCTGGTAATTCAATAAATAAATAGTCTATATGAAATAACCACACGGTAAAGCCTATTTTTGTATACAAATGAAAAGTACTGAGTATTTTCTCATTTTAAAAACGTAAGTGCAAAACTAACATAACAGTTTTAAGTGAAATTATAGAGAAAAATTAAATAAATACTGGCCTAGCGTATATGTCGCGATAGAAACAATATATAAAAACATATAAGATAGACATTTTTATATCATTTTGACGATATATATCGTCATATTATGCAGCCCTATTTTGGCCAAAGTTGTGCAAAAAGACATTTTGAGAAATCAGTATAATAGAGACACAACATGGCGCCACCAGATATTAGAAATAAAAATGCAACCATTACTCTGCTGTGTAGTTGGAGCCAAAACTTCATGACGTCCAGCATTAAAAATTCTCAAAAGGATTGTGTTTTTCCAATGAATACCACATGAACATGTCAATGCTTCCCTTTAGAAAAACATTGGTCAAGTTTTTTCCCGTTCAGCACTGTGTTACAAGAAGTGGCTAACCAATGCCCTGCTCGCTTCCTCTGTTGCACCAATACTTTTCAACTGCGGGCACAGAGCCAAAGAATAAAATGTTCAAATTGTTCTGGATGAATCAAATAAAGAACTGTTAGCTAAAGTAAAGCCAGACAGGTGTCACTATAGAAGTAGGCAGGGGAAAGTTCAGGATCTAAAGCACTCGGTGAGGGATTTGTGTAATGTGTTGAGAGAGCAGCGCTCACCCTGGCCGGTCAGTCTGCAGTAGCGTATCCTCTCCACAATGTCAATACAGATGAGAGAGAAGAGGACTAGTGATACAGGGAGCTCCGTGAACGTATCATGTTTCATGTTGTTATTTATCTGAACCTGGGCAAACAGCCAGAAAATCATTAGCTGGAACATACTAGAACATTTAATCAAATTAATTACTCACTTACAATCAATATAGAACACATCTCAACAATAAAGCACCTTTGCACCAAGCGTTTACATGTCTGACTCCTCTAGCGCTGGGTTTGTGGGTTAAATCACTTGCAGCGCTGGTATTTGCCTGAGTCAGGACTTCATACTGACAGGACACAGAACAAAGCAGACAAGCTGGTCATCTTAGCAGAATTTATTGCACTTATGTAAAAGACACCAGATAAGCATGGGCCAAAAGGTCAGCTTGGGCTCTAGAAAGGGCCACGTAAAACAGCAAATAGGAGCTGGGCTGCAGCCAGCGAGGAAGTGAAAATGTGCCTCATGGACAGATGATTTGACAAGGGCAGCTTGGACAGGAAGAGGAACCAAGCTGCTTATCAGTAGCTCCTTATCCATATTCGTCCCCTGAGAACCAAATGGTTCCTCACAAATCATCACCTTTATTCCACTCGCAGATGCCTCACACTGTGATTCCACTAAATTTTGGTCCCAAATGTAAAGCTGTGGCGAGTATTTTTCTAAGTTTACAACAAGCTTCTTTGGATGATAAACACAATCATCCAAAATAACTACAAAGGATCTACAATTTCAGACTCTTGTTACAAATATGGCAACATAAAGGCCATGACACGCCAAGCCGATGGTCGGACGTTGGACAATTTGGGGCCGTTGGTGAGCGTCGGTCGGACTAGTTTTTTCCGGTGTGTCCCTTCCCGTCAGCTCTAGTCTGCCAGTGTCTGAGTTTTTTTTAGCTTTTTCAGCCGATTCAGCATGTTGAATCAGCGCTGGCGCCCATCGCTGAGAAAAATAACTCTGATTGGCAGTTCAGCTTAAAAGAATCAGTTCACAAGAAGAAAAAAGGAAGTGAGGAAAGCAAGCCAACGAGTAAAGTCAAGAGGAAAAACACAGAAGGCTCTTTTCGCTTTTATATTCGCCGTCCTCGATCTTCCGGTTTCCCTTTTTGAATGACGAATGCAGACTACCACGACCTGCTGGTAGGGAGAGTTTTTTCATCTCAGACAGTCGCAGAATGTACGTGGTAGTTGGCCGTCGGCTGTAGTCTTTGCGGTGTGTTCGAGTGCAACTTTGTGGCCAAGACAAAGGCGACGTGAGGCGACGCAACTGGTGACCTTTGTCGCCGCTAGTTCTTTGATATCGGGTTGGTGTGTCTGGGCCTTAAGCGTCAAAGTTCATGATCAGAGTACAGATAAACTGATGTAATAAAACAAATGAAACAAACACTCCACAACATGTTGTACCTCAGAGCTGGCGATGAGAAAGGCAAAGCAGGGTAATGTGGACAGGATCACATATACGAGGGCCACAGGCCTCCTGGTACAAAGACAAAGGAAGGGAAAGAAGTAAGGAAGGAACACAAAGGTAGTTGCAGGACTTGCTAGCTCATGGTATTCACTAGCCACAGACAAACCAGCTGGTCTGGTCTCAGTCAGTGCTGCGCTGCGGTCCCAGCTGCTACTCCTACACAGCTACGAACCTCTGGAGCCCCTGACAGCGGGACAAAAGCAGGAGTAACTCACCACTTCTTCCTCCCAATGAGAAATTTCTTCTTCACGAAGACCATATACTTCATGGGTACCCAGACCAGCAGGGCGGTGGAGGTGACGTAGGCAATGGAGGAGGCCACGATCAACCAGTAGGCCGTGCTGCCGTCTCCGGGGGGCTGCGCCGATGTTTTGACCAATGCTACGATGACGGCGAACCTCTGCATGACGATGAAGAGCGGCACGCACAGGCCCGCAAACTGCAGCACCTCGCACAGGGCGAACTTCAGCGTCCTCCCCGAGCCCATGCTGTGGAGCTCATAAAAAGAAAAAGAAGGGAGGGAGACGGGGGCTGTTGTCGCAGTGAGGCGACCCCTGTCCCTCCGAGGGCTGGTCAGGCCTCGGACCAGTGCATTGTCTGCCTCCACTAGCATTTTCCACACACCACAGCCCTGGCTCTCTGCTCTCCCAACTGCTTACACTGCACTAGGTATTGTGTACCTCGGTGTGACGGTGATGTGACCAGCCCTTTACTCTCTTTATATACAGGGTAATAAACAAAGGCTTGTCTAACTCTGCACCCTGAAGGATATGTACTGTATGTACTACAGACATCTCAGTGGCATGATTTAGCCTTGAAAACGACACATCATATCTGTGCTTTTATAGATAAAATCCTGTTTTATCAATCAGCTACACATAATAGATGACCCAAACTATTTTGAGCATCTAAAATGCATGTAGCTGTGCATTAGTTATACCATATACTGTAATCTATCTGAACCAGCAAACATAAGTCACTAAGGCCCTTGTGGCTTTTCTTGTATTCATACATCGCCATCTAGTGGCAAAATGTGATAACTGTAAAATGTCAGCTGCAAAATGATGTAACAAATACTAGAAACACATCAGTGGTTTAAAAACACTGATTCAAAACATACATTTTCAAAAAAGCATTATCTACTCACCCTTTCCTCAGTCAGACACCTTAGTCTGGTAATTGTATCCAAGTCCAAGCACAACTTCCAAAGCCATAAAGAATATCCAATATGCTGTTTATTGCATTTATTTTCAAAGTAGCGTGGTCATTTGCATTACTGAACTGACACTTAGCTGAGCCAGAGTGTAAACAAAGATTTTTATCAATAAAGTAGGTCTACTTTAATTGCATCAGTCAATTCTGACCTGTGGATATCCTGGCTAATGTATACTAGTCTGTGATCATAATATCTCAAAAATAAAGTGGTAGAATTTTATGTAAATAAGGTCTATTGACCATAAATTGTGTAAAACGTGGTAATGAGTTGGAATGAGGTTGGCTAAAAAGGTGTAACACAGAATTAGGTGATAATACTTTATGCCTTATAAAACACCAGTTCAGGTCAATTTTGACCCAGGAAGATAACAGATGACATTATGTGCTACCATTAAAAAAAAAAGTTTCAAAACAGTATCCTGACTAAACTTTGACATATACTGAATGTTTGTGATAATCCATCAACATATGTGCCTCTGATCTTAACTACTAGATTATAAAATAACTCAGTTATTCTGACAGTTAATCAATATCATTCTTTATTACAGCCTATATAGTTGTAATGCTATACAAAATATCAAAGTGCACAAATCACAAGTTAATCATTCTAGCTGAGAAAAAAATTAAAACATAGGAAAATTACATTAGGTATGAATAAATAACTTGGACACTTACTCATTTGCAGAAGGAGAAATCACAATGTCGCCCCCAAAAAATGCCATTACCTCCTCAGTATTATCTTGAACATCCAGAGTTTGCTGCTCCTTGTATGATAGGAAGAGGTGTTTGGGCACGGTCACACATGCACTAATACAAATGAATGAAGAGACATTCGTGCTGAATGTGGCCGGTGCTAAGTGGGGTCAACCACACACACTTTTTTTGCTATTGGATGAGGTGACTTCGTCAGTAAAAGTTCACCAAAGTTGAAGTCCACTCAATGCAAATGTTGCGGATGTGTGACCATGCCACACCACGACACCGGAAGCACCTCTTCACTGACAAGCTAACGTTAGCAGTTAGCCAGTTTGTTTTAATCCTGGACTTTAACTCGACGTTAAATGCGATTATTATTTACCCGAAAATTGGTTTATGACAATACCCCGCAGCTGGTGAGCACCGAGGTGTTTAATCTCAAGTTGTTTCTTCAAAAGACAGACTTTTAAATGTGTGCTGTAGAAGATAATCCACATCGTTCACCGCCGTTAACTCCTGACAGCTAGCTCGCTACCCAAGTGACGACAGCAGTGCTTGGCAAGCAACCAATCAAATTGCAGCAGGGGTAACGTCACCAAATATGGGCATGTTGTTTTACCAAAACTCGCACTTGACGTTGTGAGCGTCCAAAGAGTTTATATATTAGCCAAGATGTGAAAGTTGTTCGTTTCATTGCAACATTAGCGCCCAGAACAGGGGTCAGCAACCTTTACTACCAAAAGAGACATTTTAGGCAAAAAAAATAAATAATAATCTGTCTGGAGCCACAAAACATTTGATCAATGTGATGAAGGTAACACAGTTTATAGTCTAGTATATAGTATATAAGTCTAATGCAGTGAGGACGAAAGAGCAAATGTACGACTGAGTATTAGGGCCACATTGAGGGAAAAACATCTGAGATTTACAGAATAAAGTCATAATATTATGAGAAAAAAAGTCGTAATATTACGAGAATAAAGTCATAATACTATGAGAAAAAAGTCGTAATATTACGAGAATAAAGTCATAACTTTACAAGAAAAAAAGTCGTAATATTACGAGAATAAAGTCCTAACTTTACAAGAAAAAAGTCATAATATTACGAGAATAAAGTCATAATATTACAAGAAAAAAGTCGTAATATTACGAGAATAAAGTCATAACTTTACAAGAAAAAAAGTCGTAATATTACGAGAATAAAGTCATAACTTTACAAGAAAAAAGTCGTAATATTACGAGAATAAAGTCATAATATTACGAGAAAAAAAGTCGTAATATAACGAGAAAAAAAGTAGTAATATTACGAGAATAAAGTCATGACTTTACGAGAAAAAAAGTCGTAATATTACGAGAATAAAGTCCTAACTTTACAAGAAAAAAGTCATAATATTACGAGAATAAAGTCATAATATTACAAGAAAAAAGTCGTAATATTACGAGAATAAAGTCATAACTCTACGAGAAAAAAGTCGTAATATTACGAGAATAAACTCAAAACTTAACAAGAAAAAAAGAAAATAACACGTAAAATTACTACTTTATAATATTATGACTTTATTTTCATAATACTACGACTTTTTTCTCGTAAACTTCTGACTTTATTATCAAACTACGATTTTTTTTCAGTATAAAAACTACAAATGATAAATCTTTGTATTTTCATCACTATAATAATAATAACAGTCTCTGGAACCACCAGCAGGCCACACACTAGTCCCTCTAGAGAGAGAGAGAGAGAGAGAGAGGTGATGGATGACCCCTCTGCTCCTCCTCCTCCTCCCCTCACCCAGCTGTCAGCTCCCTTCCTTCCTGACTTGCCCAGCCTGCCCCCGGTACCATGGCGTCCAGCGAGGAGGACGGCTCGGTGGAGGAGAAGGAAAACAACAACAAGAGAAGAACCAAAAGCGCCCTCGCCACCGCATGGCTCACCTTCTACAACATCGCTATGACCGCCGGGTACGTGCGTCATAATAAGAATAATAAACCCCTCTATAATAAGAAACCCCCTCTAATAAGTTATAGCCGCTCCCTAAAAACCCCTGTGTTGCTGTTTATAGTTCTGTGTGCGTCTCTGTGCCAATGTGCCTGCTCAATATAGCAGCTCACGAAGAGTTTGGGGGAAAACTTTTGTGATTCATTTTGATATTTAACATAAATATAAAGGGGGCCAGGATATTTGTGTGAGTGTGAGGAAAATGAATGAATGGTGTTTGGTGGTTGAAGTGACAGGCTGGCGTTGTGTCCAAATAGGGCTGAGTTGCATGGTGTCAGAGCCAAGGCCCTGCAACAGCTCAGTCAGTCCCACAGTCACACAGTGATAAGTATAGCCGGAGAGAGCTGACACTGGAGCTCAGGGTCTGTCTGGGACACTCAAATGCTCAATAGGCAGATTTTTTAATAACAACATAACATTTGTGATTTTGCAAACAGAGCGTTTTGTGTGGTGTTTATAGACTGGATGAACAAACAGATGCTTGTCATGTCACTTCAGTTATGATTAGGCCTATTAAACAGCTGATCAGTGGCACCCACTGGATCAATAATGACTATAACATGCCTCCAGTTTACAAGTAAAAGTCCTGCATTCAAAATGATATTTATGTAACAGTACCAGGAATGTACTAACATATAGTAAAGTATTAAAAGTTAAAGTACTCAATGCAGAAACAATGGCCATGTGACTGTTATAGCTTCTATTATATATAGTATTATTAGATTATTATTACTCATGCATTAATGTAAAAACTAGATTTTACTTTTGTATTTGGTTGAGGTAGAGCTCATTTGTAAAGGATTATTTGTTATGATCATCATCATTATCAGCTGTGTAAACTGTTGGGGAGTTCAATTTATAGCAAAACATCATGTTTTAAAGGCTTTTTGTATGTTTTGTGTGCAAAAAAATCTAAATTTGTAAAGTCAGATAACACTATTTCCCTCTGAATTGTAGTGGAATATATGGAAATACTTCAGTAAAGTACAAGTACCTCAAATGTGTACTTAAGTACAGTACTAAATGTCCAACACTGCCATTAAGGCATACATTACTTTATTACAACATTGGTAATAGGGCTGCAACTAATGATTATTTTCATTGTCGATTAATCAATTAGTTGTTTGGTCTATAAAATGTTGAATAATGTTGATCAGTGTTTCCATAAGCCCAAGATGACGTCCTCAAATGTCTTGTTCTGTCCACAACTCAAAGATATTCAGTTTACTGTCATAGAGGAGTAAAGAAACCAGAAAATATTAACATTTAAGAAGCTAGAATCAGAGAATTCAGACTTTTTTTTCTTAAAAAATTACTCAAACCAATTAATTGATTATCAAAATAGTTGCCGATTAATTTGATAGCTGACAACTAATCGATTAATTGTTGCAGCTCTAATTGGTAAGGTACATCAACACATGTAGGGATGAATACTTTTCCAGTCATACAAACATACTATCATTAAAGTGGCAGTAGGCAGGATATTTTTAGCATCATTGGGCAAAAAGTCCATAATAACCTTTCAGCATATTGTAATTCAAGTGTTCTGAGAGAAAACTAGACTTCTGCACCTCATCATGGCTCTGTTTTCAGGCTTTAGAAAATCTAGCCCGTTACGGGAGACTTTGACCAATCACAGGTCATTTCATTGAGAGAGCATTCCTATTGGCTGCGCTCCGGTCATGTGACCAGAACTTGGCGTTCCTTCAACAGATTTTACAAATAAAAGAAAGTATAATAGGCATATTTTATTTAAACGTTTTTGTAATATTTTAAGGTAAAAATGATTAATCGAGAAAAAATAATCAGCAGATGAATCAATGACTTGCAGCCCTGTGTCCAATCAAGCCTTAATATTAACCCTTTAAGTTATTAATACCATTGATCCTGATAACAGTTCTTTGAGACAAACTTTCCCTGGTTATAGTCGATTATAAAGGAGTCTCCTCCTCCTGTTCAGCCTCAGTTTGATTGTGTTTGTATGTTGCTGAGTTCAGAAAGGGAGACGACGTGATGATTTGTTTAAAGGATGAAGAGCAGTTTAGTTTTTTCGAGGATATTTTAGTAAAGGAATATAGTTTTTGCATTGTCTTATATGAAGAGTTGGCTACTGTTGACATGTTTGTCATAAAGGAGCATTTTAGGACTCATTTTTGGGAAGGTGTTAATGTGCTAATATTTTACAGAAGCCGTAAATATTGGACTGTGAAAATGTAAATACAATTTGTGCAAGAATCATTTTGAAGCAGACATGACAACAAGATTCATATCGCAAAGAACTAATGGAGACTTAACTTTTGGTGCTCTTTGTTACGTTCCAGCTGTAGTAGATGCACATTTTCTGAGTAATGACGTCTGTTCAAATGTCGTTCTTTTGACGAAAGTAGTAGAGTTGAAACATTCTGTCTGAGTCTCTAATCGTCCTGTTCATTAGCATGTCAATCCCTCACCAGCAAACTTCTACTGTCACTGAAGGACAATCACAAGTTTGGTGCCGCTCTAACGTTGCATCTTTTGCAATTTACACTATGAGGAAGCACAGGATCAGCCAGATAAAAATGTCCTCAGGTGGTGTTGATGCAATATTATATTGATTCTTTTGACAACGATACGATATTTGCTGATATCACAAAGTCTGCCAAGATACAATTTCAATATGATTCAATTCAGGGGCCTGCGGTCGATATGAGACGATATGCACATTTAATACAATCAGTTACATTTATATCTACTCACACAGAGCAACTAAAATATGATTTGACAATTTATTACGGAGCTCTTCCAGACATTTAAATGAAAAACAATCTATTCTTCTGCTGTTCTTTAGTCTCCTAACTGAAGCAATAATATACGCATGTGTGGGAATATGATTTAGATGTTTTGGCTAAGACTAAAGGCTATATACAGTAGAAAAGAGTATGTAACAGAGCTGGGAGAAGATGCAGGTTTAGGGTTTCAAATAAATGAGCGTTTGCCGTGTCAATAAATACACAGAGCACAAGTACATGCAGAGCTTAATAACATGATTTTCATCATTAGAGACACTTTCCAGATTATCTTCTATCAATACTGGGATTAGGAAACTATGGGCAAGTTCTTACCCCATCCATCTCACACTCAGTGGTGTCATTATGTAATATTTGTTGTTATTGTTTCTGCAGGTGGCTGGTTTTGGCGATGGCGATGATGCGCTTCTACATCCAGAAAGGCACACGCAAGGGTCTGTACAGAAGTATAGCAAGGACGCTCAAGTTTTTCCAGACCTTTGCATTAGTTGAGGTAAGAACATGACCTGATAAAATACTGTCTGTACAGTGACTTTAAATAAGGTAGATGAGAGGAAATGAACTGATTTTTATGTACGTTGTCTTACAGGTGGGACATTGTGCCATCGGTATGTGACGATTTTGGATTATGATTTATGTTAAAATGGAAACGGCCGACATCTCTGCAGCTGTAAACTGTTGTTTTTTCTCTTTCTTCATGTTCTGCTGCAGGGATTGTGAGGACTTCTGTGATTGTAACCGGGGTGCAAGTGTCTTCACGGATTTTCATAGTTTGGTTCATCACCAACAGCATCAGACAGGTAACTATCACAGACTCTGCTGCTGCTACTGTGGGCTTTTATTTAGTTGTACAAACCAATGAAGAATAGCGCAATTCTTAATAATAAAATAATAAATAATAATTATTTATAATTATATTATTGTTATTATTAATAATAAATAAATACATAAATAAATAAATAAATAAAATTAAATTAAATTAAATTAAATCGAATCAAATTAAAATAAAAAAAATAAAATAAGAACCAAGCTAATGTGTACGGTAACGTTACAACGTTACAACAACGTTCAACGCACTCATAAAGTCATTTTTAGTATGATTGTTTAACGTTACAGTAACATTAGCTGTCTGGGCAGTCGACTCATCTAATGGTAAGTTAGCGAGTTAGCGTTACGTTACTTGCGGTTATTTCATTAGAACGAAATTACATAACCTGAATAAAACTTTTATACATTACCTCGTCCGTGAACATCGGCGATGGTGAAGACGCCAACTCCTATGATCCCACGCTACTTCACGACGTCATCAAACTACTCCTTTCGTTATTGTTTTGATTGAGAACCGCCTAGTTGTAGAAATTACATACTGCATGTTTACTTATTTTCTTTACTGTGAGAAAAAACAATACTACGACGGATTGTTAGGGCCACATTGAGGAAAAATCCATACATTTTGTTTTCTCTTTCCTTTGTATATCTGCCTGCATATGTTTTGCTCTGATTTTTAAATGAAGATCCAGAATGAAGAAAGCGTAATCCTATTCCTGGTTGTGTGGACGATGACAGAGATTACCAGATATTCCTACTACACATTCAACCTGCTCCACCACCTGCCGTACTTCATCAAATGGGCCAGGTGGAGTCGCCGTTAACCCCTCGTGGCCGTGTCATTGAACTGTCATTTACTGTGTCGGACATTGTTGTCTAAGCATGTCTGATCTGGCGATTTCACCTTGGCATGCTTCCCTTCCCCGCCGGGCCTAGACGGGCTTTACATCAGGAAGTAGTGCAGCCTTGTGTGTGTCTTAAGTATCGCCTGGCTCACACACAGAGGAGAAGCATGTGTGTGTTTATTGATTAGCACCTCTTTCGCCATTCTCTCGTCAATAGTGGCTGAACTAACTGCTAATGATGCAGAAGTTACAGAAGACATTTAATCATTTTAGGGCTTATTTAGATGTTTTATCAATTATTAAAAAAAATGATTTAACTATAAATGTATTCTGTAATTTGCTCTAACAAACAAACAAAAAAAGCATAATTTCTGATAAGGATCACTTTAAGCAAAAAAGACGTAAAATAACAGAAAAAGTACTGGCAGCTCATTACCCGGACTTTTTTGTACCATAATTAAAAAACAGACATTTTGTATTAATTTACACTCTGCCCACAGTATATATCTAGTATGTATCTATCATGAAAAAACAGAACATTTTCTATTATTAAATGGTGTATCTATAGTAAAAAAACAGAACATTTTCTATTATTTATTTGTGTATCTAATTTATATAAAAAAAACAGAACATTTTATATTATTTAATTGTGTATTTATCGTAAAAAACCCCAAAATAAAATATTTTCTAATATGTAATGGTATCTATAGTAAAACAAACAGAATTTTTTTTGTTATTTAATGGTATATCCATAGTAAAAAAACAGAACATTTTATATTATTTAATGGTCTATCTATAGTAAAAAAAATAACTTTTATATTATTTAATTGTGTATCTATCATAAAAAAAAAAAAAAATATATTTTTTAATTTAATTGTGTACCTTTCGTAAAAAACAAGACATTTTATATTACTTAATGGTGTATCTACTATATAGTGAAAATACACTTTCTGTTATTTAATAGTATACCTACACTATAAAAACTGCAAATGTTAAATAAATACGTAAAATAACATAAAATATACTGTAATTAAAAAAACATTAACATTTCTGTTAATTTATGGTTTACCTACAGTAAAAAAAGAAAACAATTGTTTTTGTCAATATTAGCAATCTAAAAAGTGTTGTTTTAAATCCGAGGCCTCAATTATGAGCACAGAAAACATAAAACTGTTCTGATGATCAGTGAAATGTGATGACGATCAACACATTTCTCGGCTCTAGGGTGACATAATGCCGGCCTACTATGTATGAAGAGCACTTGTGTGACGTGGCAGTCTCTCTGCTACAGTAGCTCAGCTGAAATCGGAGTCGCTGGGAGGAACGTCAGCTGTACACATTGATAGCTGTCCAACACACAGGCTTGGCATCTTACAGCCAAGAGAGAGAGAGAGAGAGAGAGGCTATCTCATCTCAGAGTAGTGACGTTTATCACATCAGTACGAGGTGAGACATTGCTCCGTCTCCGCAGGTTCAACAGAATATTTTTTTCTGCTACTTCGGTGTCATATTCCCGTCAGTTTTGTGCCAGCTACTCTTTTGTTTTGGGTCTTGACTCTGCCCTGCCCCCCACCCTTTACGGCTTTCTTTAAGCACGGAGGAGACGCCAGGCCCCCGAGAGGAGAGGGGCTCATGTTCAGCTGCTCATGTTTTTAAGACCATCTGTTTTGGTCATGGAATGCTCGCCCAACATTTCGCTCACATCCGCCGAGACACTTCCCCGAGCCTTTGCTGTGGTCCCGACTAAATACAGGACCTCTATACCCCTGAGTCATTGCGTGTATGTCGTACTACAGAGGGAGGCAGGCTACGTCACAATTATGTTAAGTGATGTAGCAGAAAGCCATGTTAATCATGAATGATTTTATAAAGAGCAGCTCTATTCTGAATTAGATGATTTCATGAGGAACCATGTCTTGATTCCCAGATTTGTTTACAAAGTTATTAGTATACGATATCACGATATTTGAGTCACGATACGATCTTATATATGCGATATGCTGAGTATTACGATAAGATATATTGCGATTTATTACCTTTTTGCAACTGCAAATTATGAAGTTTGTCAACATTTAATTTATCTAATAAGATACAGTTTTCACTCTGTTCATCTCAGAGTTTTCCGTCACATATCTTGAGGTCAGAGGTCAAGGGACCCCTTTGAAAATGGCCATGCCAGTTTTTCCTCGCCAAAATTTGGCGTAACTTTGGAGCGTTATTTAGCGTTCTTCCCGACCGGCTAACAATACATGGTTGGTACTAATTGATTCCTTAGGTTTTCTAGTTTCATGTGATATCTTCGCTCTAGCTTTAAGGCTGCTACAACCTCTGAGAGACAGACTAGCGACCGTCGAGCGTCGGATTGTTAAGAGGTTAATAGTTTATATAGTAAAAGATCGATACTTTATTACTACTATTGATGTTTGTAAGCATTGCCATCAAACACTGGTTTTCATCAAATCATCCTATCTGTATGCCAAGTAATCAAAAACATAACTGTCACTAATCAAATCCTTTTTCACCGGGGATACTCAGCTTGACCATCGTCAGTGCTGGAGATCCTTCTTGACCATCTGGTTTGCTCCATTAGGTTACATTAAAGAGGACCTATTATGCCTTTTCCCTTTCCTTTAGTGTGTTATAGAGTTTTTTGTGCATGTAAAAGGTCTGCAAAGTTACAAAGCCCAAAGTCCCCGCCAAAGGGAGTTACTCTCCCCCACAGAAACACTGCTCCTGGACTGCCTGAAACACCTTGATTGAAGTCCCGCCTTTTCTTCTGTAACGTGGTGATGTCACTAAGTAACACATAATAGGTCCTCTTTAAAAGAAGATTTTAGGGAGCATGCATTGATTGTTTGAGTGTGTGGGTCGACATCTAAGCATGTGAGTGTTTTAACATCCGCAAACTTTAACTGTGGGAGGGTTTTGTTGCAGGTGTGTGACCGTGTACATCGTTTCCTCCTTAGATACAACCTCTTCATCATCTTGTACCCCCTGGGAGTCTTCGGAGAACTGCTGACCATTTACGCCGGTCTGCCATTCGTACGCAGATCTGGAATGTACTCAATGAGGCTCCCCAACAAGTATAACGTGTCGTTCGACTACTACTACTGCCTCATCATCTTCATGTTGTCCTACATCCCACGTAAGGAGCATTTTCTACTCTCACACTGCACGTTATGATAAAACATGTAGAGGAGGATGACCCCAGATAGATGAGGATTCAGGAGAGGGATAGCTCAGCTTAGCGTAAAGACAGGGAAACAGCTAGCCTGGCTCTGTCCACAGGTAACAAAATCCACCTACCAGCACCTCTAAAGCTCCTTAATTAACACGCTATATCTTGTTTGTTTAATCTGTACAGTGACTTCCTGGAGTCTCATTTGGTTGCCTGGCAACTCCAGGGTGGCGACAAGACTCCAGGAAGTCACAAATTATGTTTAAAATGCTACATATATCATAACATAACTGTATAATCCTATACAGCACAACATGAATGCAGAGAATACTACTTTAAAAAGGTACAGTGTGTAGGATTTGGAGCCATCTAGTGGTGTGGTTGCAGATTGCAACCAATTGAGCACCCCTCTGCTCACTCCAAGACTGCGGTAACGTGAGCCGCCGAGTGCAAAACCGTGGTAACGCCATACCATAATAACACTACTTTAAGAGCAACAGAAGTCAGACGGCGGCTGGCAGTACCACGGTTTTAGACTCTGCGGCTCACGTTATCACGTTACCTGTTCTGGGCTACCGTAGAAACATGGCGGAGCTACATGGCGGACTCAGTGAAGAGGACCCGCTCCCTATGTAGATATGAAGGGCTCATTCTAAGCTAATGAAAACACAAAAATTCTTAGTTTCAGGTGATTATGAAAACATAGTTATGAATATTATATTCCATTTCTGCTAATAGATCCCACGAAATGTTGCACACTGTTCCTTTAAGAAGTTGATAATGAACACGTTGTTGCTATAGTTTGAGATGTTGTACTGAATTGCACATATTGTAACATAATATTCAGTTTTACATGTTTTAAAAATGCTTCTTGGTGTCCTGCTTTTCATTGAGACAGGGTGATTATTTTCAAAAAATTGTTTGTTAGTTAACTTCAAAATGTGAAGTTGATAATTTAGTCTGACTGAGCCCTTAAACATCTTAACAGGATGAATCATTAACATACCCTGTTTGAGATTATCATGATGATAATAGGCACTAATTGGAGATTGTTGACTTTCCCTGCCTGTAACAACAGTAATTAGAGAAGTACTGATTTATCCTGTTTATATCCCCGCAGTGTTTCCTCAGCTCTACTTCCACATGCTGCGGCAGAGGAGAAGGGTGCTTCACGGGGAGGTCATAGTGGAGAAGGACGACTAGACGAGCCACCACCTCATGCCTTCGTTTGAGCCAGCCCGCTTCCACCATCACCCTCACCCTCACCTCCCCCTCTTCATCTCCACCTCATCTTTAGCACCATCGGCCGTTACATTCTTCATCGCACGGGACCGGAAGAGACAACCTGTCTGACGAGAGCGATAACAGGAAGAAAGGAGTTCACCAGTACTGAGCAATAATAACTGATCCTAAGTCTTCACAGGATTAATTCCTATCTGAATGGTAATATTGGAAACATGTTTACAATCCCAGTGTTGCTGGAGCTCGAGACAGAAGCCTGACGTTGTGTCTCAGCATCCTTTATTCGCCTTACTGCACCTTGTTGCACATGAGCCACAGCAGCCACAACACCTGTCTGAAGGAGAAAAAGGTAAACGAGAGGCTTCCAGGGAAATGTGAAATGAAACATGGAGGAAGATTGTAAGTAGCGTCTCCTGAGTTCATCCCCAAAGCGACCTAATTGGCAGATTTTTTAAGTGTATTCCACCAGTGATTTTATACAGAAGTAGCGTGGCTGTACAAACTAAAAGAGAAAATATTCATAGCTCTATCATACCTCAACAATAAATCCACATTTAGACAATATGCTGCTTCTTTTGTGTACGTTTGTAAATGATGCAATGTGAAATGAGCGGTTGATAGTAAGCATATTTCTTAAAGATACTGTATTCACATACTGTTATCACTTAGGGCAAGCACAGCTCAAACTTAACATTTTGTCCGCTTGGCTCCTGCATTCTTCTACGTTGCTTTGATGTTTACTTTGTCAAATTAATTTACAAGAGTGCATCTTAAAATTTGAGTCTTCAAAGAGTAGCAGCTTTTTCTACAGACCGCCGTAGGTGAGACTACAATTCAGATTATTTGTGAGCACTCGCAGTCTTCAGTCGCTGTTGTGTTTTATAACATAAAGAATCCCGTGTTGATAGAAAGGTAGTTGTATTCCCTCCTACTAAAAGGTGCTATTGTAAGATCATTTCAATCTTCTGTGCAGCTGAAGGAGTGACTGTGTCTGGAGTTGACCTGAAGTAAGAAAACAGGATGTGAAATGATTGAGAGGAAATGTTGCATAGAAGAAAATCAACATTTTTGTTGATTATAATCTGGGTTAGAGAGGAGAGAAACAATAAAAGTCACAAAAATCACTGGAAAAGTTATTTTTCAAGAGCAAAACAATAGAAATGTGAAAATACCTTTTTGTGCAAAATCAATAAACTAAATTCTACAATATTGTGGAGAGTTTTGTGCTGACCTTCACACTTAAGGCCTTTACACACCGGAGGCGTTTTTTGTGAGATTAATTCTCATTTAAACCTGCAGTAGGCAGAATATTTTTGGCATCATTGGGCAAATAATCCATAATAACCTTTCAGCATGTTGTATTTCAAGTGTTCTGAGAGAAAACTAGACTTCTGCACCTCCTCATGGCTCGGTCTTCAGGCTTTAAAAACTCTAGCCCGTGACGGGAGACTTTGACCAATCACAGGTCAGAGAGAGAGAGCGTTCCTATTGGTTCTTCATTCAACGGAGGCAGCTGTCAATCACTCACGAACTCCGATCAAACGGTAAAACTAGGCATATTTTGCATCTTTGTGTTGTTTAATTGTCATGTCACCGGTGTGTAACGGCCTTTATGCAGTCAGATAAGCAGATCTGTTTATCTGGATCTGCATAAAAACGTAGAAATACAACAAATCCAAACATCTCGTGTGTTTTTTACATATTTATTTGTGAGTGTTTCCTTCATCTTTCGTAGTGTTGTTTAAACTCAAGTGTTTTTCTTAACAGGAAACAGTACCTGAGTGCAGAAAATGGCACATTTTTATATTTGTAGGTAGGATCCACAGATTCATAAACATATGTACGCCTGTAATAGTGAAAAATAAATCTCATAATCACAAAAAAAACTGTATCATACATAGAGTATTAAACTGTAAACTGATTGTGACATATTTCTGTGTAAATATTTCATTTGATTCTACTCGTATAAGTGAAAATGCTATATAGACATTCATGAGGTTAGATAACAGGTTCCTCAAAGATAGCACATCAGCGACATTTCATGTTTTTTGCGCATCATTTTGCACCTTTTCATTTTTAAGACAGTTATATGTGATGAAAAGCACTACGGTGAGTCCACTTGGCTTCATAGAATTTATCCTACAAAACTTGCATTATGAAATATACATTCAGATATTCAGTTGCACGTGGAATACAGTTTTATAAAATGTATTTCAAATAACCATAAAAATATTTATATATATATATATATATATAAATCATTGGTGATTTGGTACCTTAAAAATAAAAGTCCTCCTCCCTGTGATTGCCCTGCTGTATTGCACTTGCTGGTAATGTTGGACTGGGTTCACTTTGGAGGAGAAAGGCGTCTCTTCAGCATTCGCCGCTGCAGCCCTGGGCTCGTTTCAAAATTGTCCCTTTGCTCTCTCTCCGTACGGACTCTCCATGTGCCGTGTCGGTGGACCAGAGCCACATGGGGGAAGTCTAGCTGCTCACTGCAAGCTCCTTTTCAACACACCGCTACGATACGGGCAACATTGCTGCAGAAAAAACACACAGAATGACATCAGAACAACTCTGAGGAAATCACCTTCAAGATACAGTAAAGCTTGGAAAGAAACAAGAAGACAAAAGCAGACGTACAGGTGTCCATTTCCTTCTCACAGATGTAGCTTATGAGATCTTCACAGAAGAAATCATTCCACAGTCCCTCATGGATGAGCCCTGCACAGTCTTCTCCTATTTCATGCCCGTGGCCCCAGTCGTCAGGCTGGCCGGGCTTCCACTTCCTGCAGGAAAACAACAGGGGGCGCTCACACATTAGATTTACAGTATTTCCTCTAAGAGTCTGGTGGAAAATGAGAAGGTAAAAGAGAAGAAACTGCAGCAGGAACCGAAGTTGGATCATCTGATTTCTTTGGCACACTTTTAATTGAGACCACAGGTGTAGATCTTTGAGGTTGATTCAGTTCAGATAATATTCAATACTGGGTTTGATGAATTTCATAAGTGTCACACACACACATACACACTGCTATTTATCTTTTAATTAAAATCAAAAATGTTATGCCCTCAATGTTGTGTCGAATATCGATATCTTTCAAGGTATTGTATCGCAGTTAGAAATTCCAGTATCGTGACAACACAAATTGTATCTTTATCCTTATTTGCAGTTTTCTAAGCGTTAATGTTTGTCTAAATGTTGGATTTCTGCTTTTGTTGCAGGGGTCGACTGCTCTGATTGGACCACCCTAAAGGTTTACATAATATTAAAGTATTTGTTTTGTTTGAATGGGCAGCAGGAATAGAGGAGTTCATGCTTTGCATTTCAAAGCAATCAGAAAATATTAGAAAGTTGAGATTTTCCATGGTTATGTGGTTGTTATTCCTGTAAGTAAAAACCTGCAGTTTGTTATTATTATTGGAAAGCAGTATATCCGACGGCTCTGAAACAGAATATCCATCCGAGGAACAGCACCTACTTTCACACAGGATAAGATGTTCCCTATGGTGGAGGTGTTTTCTGATTTAATACTGACGTGAAAGCAGGTTCAGTCCCGTCCAGCCAGCGCCAAACGTTCTCCTCCTCCCGGTCGGTCAGACCCATCCAGAAGTAACCCTTTCCAACGGTGTGCTTCTTCAGCCATTTCTGACATCATATGAGGACAAAAAAAAAAAGTCATAACTGAGACCTCACATATTACAGAGCAACGACAACCTTCCCTTCCAGTGCATAATGATTTCAGTGGATTTCATTCTCATAACTAGTCACCTGTTCCTCCATATCACTGATGATCAACAAAGATGCAGACGATGATTCACAGGTTGCTTTTGCTTCATCAAAACTGTGCAGGTCTTTGGAGAAAAAGTAGCACTTGTCTCTGTAGTTTGCCCACTCAAAAGGGCATCCTGTAAAACATGGAGTCAAAAACAACCATATTATTATCAATAATGATAGATTATCAAATTAATATACATAAAAATATTCATTATAAAAGAACTGACATTTTGGGAAATTAGCTTATTTGACAAAAAATAGATGAGAAGATTGACCCTATGGTCAGACATGAGATTGTTATCAATCTTCTCATCCAACTCTCAGCAAGAAAACAAAACCTATTTGACAAGATGTTGAACTATTCTTTAAACACGCCATTTAATCTGAGTAATTCAGTATTATTTCTCTGGAATGATACAACAGATGCCATCGTGGGAATATTCTAGTTAAGCAACATAATGTAAGATGCAAGCTGATTCAGTTCATTACTTAAGCTGATTCTAGTAAAGAGCTGAAACGTTAAAACTGGTGATAAGGATAAGAGTCCTACCTGGTGCCCACAGTGTTGGAGGTACCGCCTCATCCTGCAGAGACACGGGGCCCAAAGGACTTAATTGAGCCTGGATTGGCATCCCTGGTAGACCTGATGTCCCTGGAGGCCCCGGAGGCCCCACTTGTCCCGGCAGTCCCCTTGGCCCCTGCTCACCAGCCGGCCCCATTGCGCCTCTGATACCCGGTTGGCCCTGTGCCCCCTGAGGACCGGGCTGTCCGTCTCTTCCAGGCAGACCGGCAGTACCCGGCTCTCCTTTAGCTCCAGAAGGTCCGGCCCTTCCCCCTGACCCTCGGGAGCCCTTAGATCCGGGGCTGCCGGGTACGCCTGGCAGGCCTTTTAGCCCTGGCAGACCTGGTTGTCCTGGGTAACCCTGCTCTCCTCGGGTTCCTCGTATCCCTGGACCACCCTTTTCGCCTTTCTCGCCCTTCTGGCCAGTCTGACCAGTCGTTCCCTGAGGTCCTTTGTCCCCTCTTGGCCCTCTGGGACCAGGGGGACCTGAAAAAAAAATACAAACTGTGAGCTAGGTAAACAAACTTTAAAGTATTTAAAAAAAAAGATAGTGCCACATTTGGAAAACATGCTTATTTGCTTCTTGCTGAGAGTTAGATGAGAAGATTGTATTTTGTTCCCTTTTGACAGTGGTATTGATCTTCTCATCAAACTCTCATCTAAAACAAACCAGACAGCAGCCATACGTCCCTCACCCTGTAAAATAGTGAAGTTGGTTATGAGTTGGGAGTGCTTGGTGTCCACCAGCTTCATCTCCTCCATGACAATAGAGAGGGTGGTGACCTCCTTGTCCACACGCGCCGCAAGCACTTCCTGCTGGGACCTCAGACTGGCAGCATCTGTGCTCATGTCCGTCACGCTGCTGTTGAGGTTCACCAGGAAGTCCGAGTGGCGGCCGACGGTCTCGGAACAAGTCCGCAGGTCGTTCAGGTTGAGGTTGATGGCGCCCAGGAGCTGCGTGGTGAAGCTGATGTTGCCGGTCACGCGGTCCATGCTCTGCTCCGACTCATCCAGCCGCACCTCCAGCCGGTCAAACTTGGTGGATGTGAGGTTGCCGAAGTCCCTCTGCTGGTCCATAATCTCCCTCAGCGTCTGGTCGTGAGCGTCAGCCAGGCTGCTGGTGTTCTGAAGCTCGTTGGTCATAAAAGTGAGCTGCGATCCCACCTCCTCTAGGCTGTCGTTGTTGGCTTTTGCGAGAGCCGAGGCGTTACTGGCCATGACCTGCAGGTTTTCCACCTTACCACGAAGCCAATCGGTATCAGAGCGCGCCTGCCGGGCCGCCTGCTCCAGGCTCTGAAAGTCATTGCGCATTTTCTGGATGGCCTGGCTGGTGTCGTCCACCGAGCGCTGCAGAACGGCGATGAGGCCTCTCTGCTGCGCCTGGGTGAAGTTGAGGCTGCTGATGCTGAGCAGCGCTTGGTCCTGAAGTTTCACCTGCTGCTGGAGCTCCCTCTGCAGCCGGACCGTGTCGTCCTGCAGACCGCCGATGACGCCGCCGTACGACTGCAGGGTGCCGTTAACATAGTGCAAGGTGGCTGTGTTGCTAACCAGCAATCCCTGAATGGAGCCCTGGTTGCTCTGGATGTCTGAGCCAACGCTCTGCAGCTGACTCAGCTTAACTTGATCGCTCTGGATGCGTTCCTCCACCGCAGACAGCTGCCTCTGGAGAGTCCAGATGTTGTTCTTGAAAGCCTGGATCTCCGTGGTGGTATTCTCCGACTTCTCTCCTGCTTGATCATCTGACGGTGGAGATTTGTACAATAAATTACAAAAATGTTTCGACCACTCACTCTGGCTTTTGCTTCAATTTAACGCACAGAACTTACCGAGCTTTTTCAAATCAGTCTCAACAGCTACTATCTTTCCTCCATAGTTTGCAATACCCTCAGAAACACTGTCAACTCTTTGCACCACTGGAAGAAAAACAGGACAGGTAGGACAAAGGTTAGTGTCATAGTCTCATCACAGACTCCGTTCTTTATTAACAGACCAGAAATGCCCGCAACCACAGACATCATATATAAAAGGGATCAGAGAGGAAACCGCTGACGTATACTATACGAGATATACATGTCTTGTAGGCATGTAATAATGCTGGACTCGATTATTGTAATCTCATGGGTTAGGCCAGATTTAGAGTGTGACAGAAGGTAGGGAGACGCAGAAAAAGCAGAATTTGGAGTTGGAGGGCAGTTCAATTTTTAAGTGAGAGACAGAAAAAGGTAGGCACTGAGAAAGAGACAGGAGGAGGGAGGAAGAAACTCAGCAAAGATGGAGTGGGTGGTCAATGACAGACCCAGGGGTTGGAGGTGCACGGGGAGACACTGGCGAGGGCCCTGGGGGACAGGAAGTGACCTAGGGGGGGTCTTCAGTAAACAGGCGGATCAAAGACAGCCCAGAGGAGACAGACGCTGTGGCACGGAGGCTCTTCACGCCCCCACAGGCGACACCAGCGTTCATTTCCTCTGGAATGCGTCTGGGATTCCCGGGAATCAGCCCACTTCTACCGCCAGCCTCGCCAGGGGGACACGCATCCTCTAACTGGGAACTGCATGGGCTCCTCTGCCGGGAAGCTGCATCGCAATTGTTTGTTCCCGACAGTTCCGACAACAGTTCAGTCACAAGGCGTTCAAATCAGCAGAAAGACGAGATGAGCTGGTTCAAATCCCTCCATCCCTCCATCCCTCCAGAGGTAAAGCCTTTTATTCATGGCCCTATAGCACTAAAAATGGCCTAAATTTCGTGGTACAGTAAGCCACTAGTTTATATCTCATGTATATTAAACTTTAAGGTTCTCTATACGACATTCAGAGCATTTATATAGCAGCAAACAACTATTGTCTATATAAAGATATAGAGGAGTAATACCTGAGCAGAGAATGAAGTCACTCTCTCTCTTTCTCTCTGTGTTTTAATCCAAGCTTCTCAGTGCTTTGTTGACATAGCCAGGCTGGCCGTGCGTGCCTATTAGTGCATGTGAGCGTGCCCCACTGGCTAGCTCACGGCCACTGCTCATACGGCGGTTACAGCAGATAACGCCATCGGTCCCCAAAATATTCTTGCTGAGAGTTACATGAGAAGATTGATACCACTCTCTAGAGATATCAGAGTGGTAATGATCTCAAATAACGCTCTGCAAGAAAACAAATAAGCGTAATTTTTCATAATGTCAATGTTTTCCTTTAGATTTAAGACTTCAACAGCAAAAAAAAAAATATTCTTTCGTCTCCAAATTGCAAGAAGAAAAGATATTTTACTGTTTTAATGGCTAATGGACGTTTAAACCAAAATAGTCAAAGCTGTTTGTTTGTTTCCTTTCTTTACCCTCGTAGACGTCCAATAATAGCACCTAAAGTTGTCTCATGGAACAAAATTTATTTTTAGTTATGACAGAAAATGACCAGTTGTACCGGAAATGTTCCACACATCAAACTAGATGGGACACATTTCCAGACACAGAACGTACAGTTCAGCATTGCAGAGCACAAAAGACACTTTGAGTTCACGTCCACAGACCGACACTACACCTACAGTATGGCACATTGCTCCTTTCACCGACACTCACACGTGCACTAGCCTGGAAACTCAAAACTAACACAAGCGGACTCCCACATTCAGACATTTCTGGGCCTTTTCCACATGTTCTGTTCGTGTACTGGCCTCCAGGGAGACTCATTACATCACACTGTGGCAAAATCAACCATAAAACACACATGCAAAGAAGTTGAAATTGCAAGAGGGCTGCGGAGGAAAGTGCTATTTTGGCAGAAAGTAACCCTATAGGTCCAAGTGTTGTAAAAATGAGCTGTATTGTACCAAGTTTGAACTCTTTCCAGCTCTGGTGTGAGAGGTTCTTAAAACCGTCCAGGTTGTCTTGTAAAATCCAGCTTCCTTATCCTTGACATATGAAGTCAGAAATATATTATAACATACCAACTACTCCTTTAAACTAGATAAAGGAAATAAAAAATACAGTAAAATAGAATTAAAGATACTGTATATCTCTGCTGTGCAAATGTACATCGCGCATTGCCACTCAGAAGTCTCCTCTCCTGGCACAGAGGAGAGTCATTGTATGTTGATACGGCTGTAGGCAGGAATGATTTCCTGTAGCAGTCCTTATTACAGCGGAGTTGAAGGAGCCTCCCATTGAAAACACAACGCTGTCTGACCAGTAGATCGTGGAGGGGATGTGAACTGTTGTCCATTATGCTTGGCAGTTTGTGCATCATCCTCCTCTCAACAACCAACTCTCAGAGCTCCAAATGCATCTACACATAAACCTGCAGCTTTCATCTAATGTTTCAAAGAAAATATGATTTTGATCATGTTTTATTTACTGAGTGTTTTGCTAAATGTGTCCTTGGTCGAGAGTAAATAACTCAACAACTACACTCTCAGCAGCGACTGAGAGGTGTGGACTTTCTTTGTGTTTCAGGCTACAAACATTCATTCATTCATAGAAAGTGTGTTTTACATGAGACATGGAGTTGGATTCAGTATGGTACATGTGCAAAAGGAAATTCTTAACCCTTAAATAAGTAGAGGAGAGTCCTTAAATCAGAAATGGCTAAAGCTTGCTAACATTAGCCACCATAAGCTACTGGTCATACCAGACCAAGAAGATCTGTAGCAGGAAAATCATGTTCATATTTAAACCAGTTGATGTTTGAGAATAAAAAGACATTCACACAGGGAGGGAGGTAAAGTGCTCAGCTTATGTCCTCCTCCAGTTTCTTTTGAGGAAAATGAATGGGACTGAAATCCTCCAGAGTCCAGAGAATGACCTCATATTGCTTTTGGTCGTGTCAATCAAGACGCCTGGCTGTAGGAGAGAAGACAGAGGTCACTGACTTCCTGCCAAACCTCTAAGGTTAAACTGCATCACAACGAAAGAGCGACATCAAGGACGTTCCTGTGGGTCAGTGATGGAGGACAGAGAGGAGCACACATGTTAAGTGCATAGAGCGCTCTGGGTCTCACTACATAACCATCTGGAGCTGGGAGTGTGTTTAGCCTGAGCTGTGGTTCCCTTGACAGAGCGCTGCTTCAGTGCCAGTAAAAACCCAATTTCAGTGGGTTCTGCTGGAGTTGCACTGAGTTCACTCGCCGCTCATCTGGGATCAATTAGGCCTGCATGAAAACATGCACCACGGAACAAGTAGGAGCGACTGAGCTCGGAGAGTAAGGATACATCATTGTTAATGCTCTCAAGACGCACAGATAACCCCTGAACATGTTAACTTTCACAAACTGAAAATAAAGAGGGGGACACACGCCGCCGCATATTGGAGCGTTTAGCACAATTACAGCAGGAACATTCAGAGTTCAATTCTCCGAAAGACGGCGGGACCGTTTCCCGACCTGGAAAAAATGTGAAAGAGCCAACCAGGAAGTTCAGCTCCACGAAGCCTGAAGACCCTCCCCGGAGGAGTGAGCTTTGGGGGTGTTGGTAAAATAAACGGAGAGAAGGTTGAGGGGTGGAGACTGAGAGAGGGGACAGGGTTGAGACTTAAAGGGACGTTCACCAAAATTACAATCAAATATGTATTTTCAGTCTCCATCTAAATACAATGGCGGTAAATGAACATTTAATATGTGGTGCTCACAGCATTAAAAAGTATCTTTCCAAAATCAGTTTCTCACTTTCTACTGAGTAGATATAGACGAATCCGGCGACCGCTTTGTGTGTTCCGCCATCTAGTGCCGCCGCCATTACTGCTGTGGCAAGTCACAGTGACTCAGTGTCTGCTAACAGTATTAACTGGTGACTTTAGGTCGAATGCGTCCGTGGTTGCTCGTAATAACTTAATGGTAATGTAATGGTTGGCGTAGATAATAAACACAGATGAATACGTATTTAAAATTGATTAAAGTTAAAGGCTTTTGTGAGGACACAGCTGCCGTCACTACGAGCAATCACGATGCATTCGGCTGAGAGTCACCAGTTAACTGTACTCTATAACTGTATACAAATAGTTGATAGTGAAAGCATCTTTCCACAGATGCTGTCCATGAATTTAATGAATGAAAACACAATTCCATTCAACTCCATTGTATACCAGCCCAAATACAACAGATGCAAATTAGCTTCTAGCTAACTCTGGTGCAATTGTGTTTAATTGTGTCCCTGCAAAAATAAACAATAAACAAACAAAAAAAAATTGAGCCAGCAGCAGAAACCTCAGAGAGAGATATCCCAAAAGGTGGACAAACAATACCAAAACTACAGTATCTGCATGGCTACTTGCACTCAAGAAATAGTTCAACATTTGGGGAAATACACTTATTCGCTATGGATCTTTCAGTAACCAATTATAACACTGGATGATTAATGCATGCACATGTCAGCACTAAACCCTCTCTTTGCTGCTTCTATCTATATGTCTTGCTTGTCTGCAATGTTGTTTTATATGTATAAATGTCACTACTGCTTCTACTGCTTTTAACAACTGTGTGTTCTTGTCCAACATTTAAACTGCATGTCCTGTTTTTGTTTTGATGTATTTTAGGAAGCCTTGGCCAGGGACAACAAAGGAAAAATAGCCTTTTGGCTAATTCTGGCATTTTGTTTTACCATGTGTATTTATTAATTTGCACTGTCCCTTCACAAATAAACTAAACTAAACTAAACTGACCCTTTATCTGTATGTACAAGTGACTTCTGAGAGAAAGACTGGTGATTTTTTTCTGATAGGTGTGGTGGTTCAAGCCTCAAGTTTTCCATTACTGATCTATTTCCTTTAAATAATGACAAAGAAACATTGCTTAAGCAGATTCGTGTCATGCTTGGGCATGCAGAAGACTTCTCTCACACAAACACACACCAGCTCTCAGTGTACTCACACACTCATCAAACAGCAATGATCTTATTTCTTGGCAGCACAAAGAAAAACCAAATGATACGTTTGGACGCCTGCTCTCTCAGCGCACTGTAAGCAAATCATTTTAACTTTTTAGACAACAAATTGCATCATTGAAGTGATGTTTAGAGATGTTTGTCATCCTATAATTGCACCCATAAGATCAAAGTGAAGGAAGAGAGAGTAGAGTGTAGTTTACTGGGCCGTCTTACCTTTATATCCAAGCACAGCAACAGCGATGGTGAGGAGAGTACACAGCACATAGAGCAGAGCTATGGAGGTCTTCAGCGCCCATTCATTCTTACACTTAGTGCACTGGGTGCCCTCCTGGATCCCTGCGTAAAGAAGAAAAGACCACATGATTCAGTACATTTTCTTCTGGAGCAGAAAGGTCTAAAAAGGACATGTGGGTAGAGTTTGGTGTTAGCTAGGGACTCTGCATGTCCAGGAGTCCCACATCTGGACAAACAGGCCTGGACTCTACATTAAAGAGTCCAGCAGTTCCCTCAGGGCCCGGGTGGTGAAGGGGCAGGGGACACAAAAACAATCCCCCCCGCTGATTTGTTTACACTCAGCGACATGCTTGTTTTCCTGAACTCAGGCTTCACTCGGCAAACTTCCTCTTTTTCAGTCGACATCTCTCTCGTGTGCACCAAGATTCAGAGTTTTACAAAAGAAGCACTGAAGGTAAATCATTTTGTGAAACATTAAATGCTGCCTTATTGTGAATCTGCACCTTTTTAGTTCTCTTCTTGCAGCTTCAGTTGGCTCACGAGTCAAACTAAAAGGCCTTCGCTAGTGGGGACAGTGGGGGAATATTTCTTTCCGAGGATATCTTTCATGACAGATGAGTGGCGAGATCCGAAGCGCTGACGGGAAAACAGCTGCGTTTCATTTTCAATTCAGGAAGTGTGTGTCTGTGTGTGGAAAGGTTTGGGGGGGGGGGGTTCTGGTTTTCATGCACCTGGAACGAAACTCACTTCACATTCATAATATGAAGGAATAGCTGAGATCTTATTCAACATGGCAGCACAAAGAGTGCAAAATCACCATCAAGCCAGTCAATCTCATGACCCATTATTCATCAACCTGTAAAGAGCCAGGACCATTTAGCGCCAAAGATTTCACCACACATCTAGTTTAATACATGATGTAATTCATCAATTAATTAAAAGTGAAGCGTTGATTGGCTGGTCGGGGTCTCAGCAGGAGTTTAGATGCCAAAGTTAATAACTTGACTCGTTCTTATGGGTGTGAAGGGATTGTTAACGATCACCGTGTGTTAGACCTCCGTTAAACACCAAGTCCAGCTGGAAGGGAGGTCTCCTCAGCACCCGGCCAACCTCAGAGAACATGAGATTTACGGTAAAATAGCACGGGCAATTCCTGCAAAAAGGGTTTTCAAATTTAATCCTTCCATGGTTTTGATTCTTTGCCAACTCAAATGACTCCACCGCCAAACACAGACCAACTATATTTCATCTGCCAAAAGCTGCAGCCGTGTGTTTCCACAAATGAGTGAAGAACTTATCAAATCAATTCGCTTAATGCAGAAATTGCAGTACAGGAATGAACAAGCGCAAATTCGCAATAGCTGCAACCACATAGGGGCATGCATCCATGTGTTCATGCATTCACACACATACATAACCACTTGACATCCATGTCAAATTTCAGCCTCCTATGGCGAAAACTGTGGCCGCCAAAGTGTGGGGAAATTTTTGTGGACTGACCGACTGACCAACCGAGAGAGCGAGCTATAGAGCTGCTGGTCGCAGCTGAAAATGAGGTTTGAGGTAATTCAGAAACAGTGTCACCATGACATATTTTGTCCACCAGAGAGTTCTTTAAAAAAGCTAGTCTAAGGAGACGATATCAAAAAAAAATTACAAGACATGGAAATCTTACTTTCTACAATATGGGACCTTTAAACCGTCATCCAATTGGGGCAGCATAACAAGCCATAAACACAACACTGACATTATCACCTTATAAAGTTTAGATGGTGAATGTGTTAGCAAACAATCATCTACTGTATTTACACATCCAGCTGATACGGAGCAACATTAGAATTCATTTGAAGTGGTGTTTTCGGTGACCCGACGAATATAAATCCAATCTTTTTAGCTTTGTTTTGGTCTCCACCAACTCCTGAGGGAAATATCTGGCACTTTAGCTGCTAAATGCTCCACTATGTTCACCAGCTAGTTGCTAATTTTGTCTTTCTGTCATTTGGTGCTGGAGTTTTCAATGAAAACTGCCTGCTGTGGTTGAAAAATACTTTTTCAGTCGGTACAGAGTTAGAGATGATTCTCTGTTTGCCACTGTGAGCTAGTCCTTTCAGATAGTCATTTGATAGTTAATAAAAAAATATTGATTTGAGCAGCCTTAAACTGAGTATTTTAAAACAGGGTTTTGAGGTAATGCTTCGACAGTTTCGACTCTTTGCCAACAGAGATGACACCACCGCCTCTCAGGCCAAATAACAATCCTTCTTTACTTTTTTTTGCCTGAAGCTGCACTGAACAATGTGTATATAAATCTTAGAGCGTGACATCTTTGCATAAACTAAATCAACTATTTCTTGCCAATATCTTCTCGGCAAGAATTATGTGGGAACAAAAAAGTTTTAACAAAAGGTGGAGAGAAAATGCTAGAAAAGCATGATAAGAATCATGTGGCGTCAGAGGAAAACTATCCTTGTGTTGTGTTGTTTTCGGCTTACAGTATATTGTGCCACACACCTGAGAGTGATCTCAGCTTTTAGAGCTTTAAAACATGGCTGATGCTCACATCTGAATCATGTAAAGAGCCTCAATGGGCTCTTTAAAATGTATTTACAAGTGTATACGCCTGAAAGTCATTTGTCTTTTAAAAGAACAGCTCTGGGTGTGCAGCCCGTTACTAAGCACAAAGGGGCTAACACAGCTGTGTATGAGGAGTTACCAAAGTCTTCCCTCGCCACCGGTTTAACTGTAAGCAGAGAAGTGCACTCTGGGAATACGGCCACGATAAATGATTGCTTTTCTGAATCATTCATAACTGCTGACATGTTTGAAGTGTCAGCTCATGCATGCTTCCACAATAAAGCAAGCATATCAGTTCATCAGTTCACAGTAATCAAAGCGCTACAGCCCAAATTTTGCTTCTCCAATCCAAACAGGCTGACGGTGTTTACAAATCTGCTGCGCTGAAATGATACCAAAACACTTTGTAACAGTATAAACTATTACACAGGCAAGAGGCTTTTCCATTTCAGTGACTGATGATCTTCAGATGCTCAGTGGATAACTGGAGAATTTTGCGTTGGCTGTCAAATATGGAGGACACCTGGCATAACACAAAACACATGGCCGACAACACGACAACAAAGGAGAGATTTCAGTTCCTCTATGAGCGCACGGACATCAGATGGAGCAGCTGGAATCTCTTCAACCCCCGAGTGTCGACACACCAGTGGGCTGTCTACGGCTTTATCAGGAGGTCGTGACCCGCTTGCTGTTCATTTCCCAGTGGGTCACTTCCTGGATGAGCAGCACAAATAAGGAGAAGAGACAGATGCTGGGCTGGACTGTCGAGTGAAGCTTAAGGATAATATTGATGTTTTGTGTGCCATTCATCTGTGTTTCCTGTCTAGTTTACACTGTTTCTAGTGATGTCTCTATAAACATGTCATCAGCATAAGTGAAAATATCAGGGCTGTTATTTTCCCTTCAAGAAGCTGTTTGCCATTCGTTTATTGTATTGACTGGTTTGTTTTGAGTGAGTTAATAAAATGACACTTGAATATTCCTTCTAAAACAACACATAGGTTTGAACTATTCTAACGTTTATTTTTGCACATTATGTCCATGACACCATGTCCTAACAGGCTGTGAGCGCCGCAGCACTGCACAGCGCAGCATTTTGAGCTTCTGTCGGATGCCCTGTTTCTATTTATTCCTGTCGCTGCTTTGAAAGCGCCACAAGGGACGAGGAACGGCTGATTGGTGAAGTTGAATTGAGAAATCATCTATATGATACCTCCTCCTCCTAAATAAGGTGGCAGTTGGCTCAAGGGAGATCGCTAGCTGAGAGTTTAAAAAGTACAAACGTCGGAAGATAGCAAGTACTACTCACCATCTTTTAAGTGGTAACATCTCCAGTCTGATCTGGAGCACATAGTTGATAGGTATATGGTTTGTTTACATGACGTTACTTAACGCTAGCTGTTTGGACACAGCATCTCTCTCTCTGCGGCCGAGTTCTCTCCATCATTACGGTTGTTGTTGAATTATTCCTCGTTCAGCTTGACCTAACGTTACATTTCATTTTCAATTAATGAAAGTGACGTTGTGTGACTTGCATCATGTGGTGCTATCAGTGCGTGCGAGGCGGACAACCGCGATATTCGTTGACAGCTCTAATATAGGCTGATAACGTTATAGGTATAGCTCTACTACTAATTCAACAATACCTGAATTTCCAGCACACTTTTCTTTGAGCAGCGTAAATGCTTTTCTACAAAAACCTCTTTTCATTTAATGGTAAAAGCCATACACTTTGTCTAAATTAATAAAGTTAAATTAGAAACTGTTTGATCAAAGACAGTTTGAATCAGAGTATGAATTAGACCAAACATTTGATGCCGCCAAATATTTTTGTCAGTGCCAAAGAAGTATTGAGGTTCAATAATAACTACAATAGTTACGCTAGATTCTGCCACATACCTACATGGAGAGAGAGAAAAGACATCCAGTGTTTAGATTTAGAGCTGGGCTAGATTGGGTTGAAAGGTAAGTAAGATTATTTGTTTTAACAGCATTTAAATGACTACATTTCAATGTGAAGTAGGTCCTAATTAGACATTGAAAGGTGATCATTGAAATCCTGTTAAAACAATGGTTATATGTAACTATAGACATCTATAAAGCTCACTTTTCAACCAAATTTAGCTCAGTTTTAACTTCTTTTAACCTGCAAATTACCAAAACCATGCTTATATGGGATGCAGCTTTGTAAACTATATTGTCACATTCATATCCTCTTACTCAGGCTGTTTTGTTAGGAGCAATTTCAAGCTAGATTTGACACAGTTTGCATAAAAAAACCTGAATCCATGACATGTGGTATGTAGAGTGTTTATCCATGTCTTTGTCTCTTTGTATAATTTTGTATTATCCTGCATGTCTTACTTGTTTGTGCTATGTATGCACCTACTGTGGAAAAGATTTCCTCCTTGAAGACAAATAGCAATAATAAACTATCTATATGGCATCGCTCCACATTCCCTGACTAGCTGTGTACATGACAAACGTCCAGATGGAAATGAGACGAGTCGGGACGAACGTCTTTCACACATTCTCAAATATCTGTCACACTAACGGGGCCCAGATGCACAAATCCCACCACATGGATAAAATATCTTGAGGTCTGTAGCACATGAAGTTTGGCTACATGTGACGAAGTTAAAAAAAGAAGTGTGACACACTTTTTTATTAAATATTCAAAATTAGGAAGAAGAGAACTTGAAGCAGACTGTGGAAAAAAGTGAACACTGAACTCCTTGTTCACAGTTTAACTTCAGAGACTTTGTTTCCTTTAGTTTGGCTGCTCGTCATTAAATCGGACTCTGATTCGTCATCTTTCCCCTTCGCCTGCGCAGTCAGACACAGTCGGATCTGACCGACCACAACCTCAAGAACAACCATAGTCCAGGATGCTCAGACCACAAGATGACAACAACACTTTTACTGCTCATAGCGAAAGAAAACTGATGCTCCGAAGACAAAGCGCCTTTCCAAAACAACAACAAAACACCAGAGGGTTTCCAAATGTGAAAGTCATTGTGTGTTTTGGCTGGATAAAGTCACCCATTGTTCCTGCAAAACCTCAATGTTGAAATAATATTCGGATTGTGTCCACCTTGATAATTGAGTGTCTCCAAGTCTGTGTCTTTCACCAGCCTCATTTCCTGAAACAGGATTACCCAAACACCATCTTTTTCATCTCAACATGGCCATCCATTTGCCCCAGAAATGCCAAGATAATTTCCACAGCAAAGCACGGCCGATGCGTGGGCCCTTCTCATTAAAAGACAATGTTTATTTACAGTAAATAGCAGAAGGGACGCTATAGTAACGGATGAGAACACAAAGCTGTGAGCTGAGGTCACTCAAACTGTGATTTGGATCCCTGCCTCGCCTAACACACACTCAACCCCTTTACAGGAACCAGAGTGCAGATTACTCCAAGAGGGCAATCACCAAATTATACCTGGCACCAAAGACAAAGAGACGAGTTCAAGACAAACTGCAGCGCTGGAAGAAGTCCTCTAAGCCTCCACTTAAGTCAAAGTATATTAGAACGGGACAAGTTAAAGGACTGTATTTAAAATTATACAGTACTACTGCTAAAATATCAAAAATACTCATTGTGAAGAAGGAAAGGCCCTCAGTTTTCACTATTTCTGGGCAGTGGATGAAAGAAAGAAAGAAAGAAAGAAAGAGAGAAAGAAGTTAGTTAAGTAACTAAGACATAAGTAGATAAAGAAAGGCAGTTTGCCTCTCATTCACCCATTCATACAGCGATGGTGGTGGCAGAGCCGCCATGCAAGGCGCTGGTCTGCCCATCGGGGCAACTCGGGGTTCAGTGTCTTGCTCAAGGACACTTCGACATGAGGACAGTAGGAGCCAGGGATCGAACCACCAACCTTGTAATTAAAGGACGACCCGCTCTACCTCCTGAGACATAGATCTTAAACTGAATAAAGAAGTACAAAAAGAACAAGTCATCCAAATTAAACAACAAAATATGTCCGTGCCCCATAGACTGTATATAAGAAGTGGACGTAGTCACCTTGACATCGCTGTTTTGAAGTCTGGCGTTCGGCATTTTGGTCACGAGAGGTTGGAGCTAACTACAACCGAACGCTGAATAAGACATTTGTAGGTGACCAAATAGGTTATAATTAACTTTCATGAACTAAAAACACACTGTGAAAAGGTTAAAGTTGTAAGACGAAAACACAGACAACTTAACTTAAGGTCAACTTAACCTGCAAAGTAACTACAGCAACCAGATATAACAAAGATGAGTAAAAAGTACGATAGTTTTCCTCAGAAAATGGCAATACTTAAAGCCACTGTAGCCGAGTTTCCAGCAAAAGTCCCGGAACTACTTTTCAAGGAACTAAAAGGTTCCTTCAGCCTATTGTCGTCTTCGTTTCCACCGTGGTCTAAAGACCTGCGAAGATTAGGCAAATCAGGAACTGAAGGACACTTTTAGCTCCTAGAAAAGTAGTTCCTGGGACTTAAAGTCCCGGGAACCTTTGGTGGAAACCCGGCTTTTGTTGCTTTAAAGATTTGACATTGGCGCCCCCTAGTGGTAGTATCTAAACATTCTCATCATCCCACGGATTCAACCCAATGACACTGAGATGAATAGACGCAAAGTGACACAAACTGCTCCAGTTTTCACCATAAATGTCTAATTCTTCTGCGAAGAGAAACTCAGAATAATTTAAAATATACGACAATCACATAAATATTCTACACATAGAGACTAAAAGTGCCTCAAAGCTCTACTGAAGTCTTGAGGAAATGCATTTCATCATTGCATCACCAAGACAGCGGACGGCTGTTATCCACCAACAGAGTCTCTGCTGTTTGTCCCGTGCAGTTGTTTGTTTCCAGTTGTTTCCTCGAATAGCAGTAATCTTTCATACCATCTGTCCTTCATTACTCATAACAGAAATAAGTTTCAGTTTTACAACATCTCTGATACACTGTAATCTAAGCCAAGATGTTTTACAGTCAGCAGGGAGATGATGGCTCAATGAATGAGTCATACACCGCTCAGCTTTCTCAATGGCATGGTGAGGTGGCCTGCACTCAATCATGAGCTGCAACGGTGTGTACGTGTGTGTGTGAACGAGTGTTTCAGTGATTGTGGACATAAATCAGTGACTTTGAGATGTGATTTTAAAGAAATAGTCCCCTTTTGGATCGTCTCACTTAAAATACTAGCAATCTGTGACGTTTTGTGATGGTTCAATGTACCTCCTACTTTTCCTCAACCTGTCTTGGCAGCATCCATCTCAGTTGGTGATTTTATGCTGCAAAATATCCTAGAAAGCATTAGAAGTAAACTTGTTGTGTTCGGAAAGAAAGAGATCAGGGAGATTTTCCAGCAAAGAAAATGTGATTTTGATTTTTTAATACAAAACTCTGGAACCACCAAACAAAAACATACACAGAAATGGAAATTACATCACTAACAGCTCTTTTTTTCCCCTCCAGTACACGCTGAACACGATCCACAGCCAATGCACAAAGCTCTCTCGCAGCGGAGGTCCTGGCTTCACGGTCACCTAATAACTAACTGTTTAACAGCTTGGAGAATATACTAAGCGAGCCCACTGCGCTCACTTCGAAGCCGTACCTGCCAATGATGCAATCACAGGAAGTGCAGAATTAGGGCCAAAGGCTTCTGAGTTCATAGGATGGCTTTGGGGCCCTGCGGGAAACCGACACCCTCCCAGCTCCATGTGTGGCCTGATTCAGGCTTCATCTTTTTTTATTACATGTGATGGAAACCATACGCCTCCATCACACGAGACAAACGGGCATGATGCTCATGACTGTGAGTGAATGAAGGAGGAAGGAAGGCAAGGCTGATGAATTCAGAGAAAATAACGAAATGTGAGAAAATGTGAGGTAGAGTGGGAAAAAATGATTTAAAGTTCCGAGAGGTGGAAAGAAAGCAGTGACGGATGGATTGCAAAAGCCAGTAACCCCTGTCACATCGTCCATGATGAGCCAAGAACCTCTCAGGGGCCGTGACATGGGCCAAATCTTCCACGTAAAAACGGGAAAGGAGAGAAAAAAAGAACATCTCCGGCTGAGCTTTGTGTCCCATCCAACAAAAGGCATTGTCAAATTATGAGGCAAGCAAGATTGCAGCATCCAGCAGCTCTTCTCGGCTCCAACTGTCTGCCGCCTCGCCGTGGGGGAGCGAGCCCGAATCATTATTATTTTTCCACATAAAAGATCGAATTCATCCGTCAGATCTGCTCTGATCCAGTGACAGGTTTACGAGGTTCCATTAGAAACACATATTAAAAAGGAAAGAGGCTAGAAGTATAGGGGATTTGGGTTTTTGTTAATACAGTTGTATTTTGGCTTACCGAGTACATAAACACTTATATCAGCTAGGGATGTGCGTTCCAAGCAGAAATACTATTGGAAAATCACTGGGAATTAGTCGATTATTATTCGGAAATCGCCGCATCAGACTTCTTTTTGCAACCAGAGGAGTCGCCCCCTGCTGGCTATTAGAAAGAATACAAGTTTAAGGCGCTTCTGCATTGGCTTCACTTCTCAGAACTGGAGGTTGCCCACGGATCAAAGATGGAAACAAAGTTAATGAAAGTGGAGTTATCATAAGCATAAAACCAAAACAATGAGCTAAAAGACACACAAACTCTGAAGAGCTGAGGGGAACCCGGTGATTCTCTAACTGCTAGCAACCCATTTCCCATTACACATTCGATCTACTGATAATACAAAAACATTGATTAGTGCAGCTTTAATGTGAAAATACCTTCAGGATGAATCATCATATTGAGGTCATATCATTATAAAATGTCCTTCCTAGTTTAATTGGCAAATGTAAAAGATCAAAGCAGGTTTTCTTTCTTGCCAGAGAGCCAAATCCTGAGGGAAAAATGAAATACAAAAACTTTCCTTGGTTTCTTTTCTTTGTTCCCTTTCTTTTAACACAATGAATCTCAAGTGGTTTCTTTGCAAATATCTCTGGAAAGAGACAGAGAGCTCGCCAAACGGCCCACTCCTCATCCTACCATAATGACGTCTCACCAACTGATAGTAAAGGTAGAGAAATAAACACGTCCAAAATGGTTTTCAGATGAGCTGCGGTCAGACAGGCACGTATAGGCGGCGGCGGCAGCATCCTCCCGCCCTGCAGCCCCGCCCCCTCCCACGAGCCCGGAGGCCCCGCTCTGCTCTGCACAGACTCAGCGCTCGCTGCAGTTACACAAACAGGTCGTCTTTCCAGAAAACTACATCAACAATGGAGCGGGGAGCGGGAATGGACTTACTCAGCTAAGGGATTTGGGGCCCGGCGGAGTGACTTGGGTTTTAGTTACAAAGCAAAACATCGGAGCTTAAGCACCCCGAAACGTTGCAGCTCTCTAGTAAGTGTGTCTTTTTGTCTGTGTGTGTGTGTGGCCCACCGGTTAATGACCATCACATTAGCATCCAGAATTTGATAGCCTGCCTACGCTCAACTTTGAAGGAAACACAGCACCATCAGCAAAAAGAAGAAGTGAGTTCAAAGTGAGAATGCAGGAGAGCAGGACAAGAAAAACAGAAGAAACACTTTATCCAATGAAAAACAAGATTCAAAGGCGGTTTGTCCTCAGTCAGCTGCCATTCAACTGGAAGAAGTGATCACAAAATGCAGCACTTCACAATATAACCACACAGGATTTGAATATTATCCCCTTTAAAACAACATTGCAACACAAGAAAATCTGAGAATCTGTAATTCTCTTTCAGTCAATATCAAAGTTGACTCTCAGCTGCAAGGATGTGAGTTTCTGTCTCCGAAACCTCATCCGATGGATGTCTAGATCTCCCGCTGGTTGCTTCAGGTGCCAGTCAAAATGTGAAAACCACTACAAAGACCCCCAGTGCCGACGGAGCACTGGCAAGTACTTTAAAGAAAAACAAACAGCTAAATGTCGCCAGTCGGAGAAAACCAGAAATAAAATAAATACTGTAACATTTTCCCTCTGATGAGCAGCTGCAATAATAAACCACTAAAGGGTATTTGAGGCAATAAAATCTACCTCTTTCTGTCTTGTTTGCACCCTGTTTCCAAAACTTGTATCTACCTGCTAGTACAACGTAAACAGCATCCTGGTTATGGTAAAGAAGGTGTATACTCCTGCATTAGATTTATACTTCAGAGCTGCAACCACCATGGCTGAGTGCTGGAAACTAATGCAAAATCTCCTAAACATGCAAGAAAAAGCCCCACAATCACCTCAGGAATATACAGGTAATAGACTTTTTCGGAGACTACGTGAAGTTGGGATCTCAAAAGTGAATTTAGTCTAATGTGCGTTTTATTAAATATTTTGAAATTCTTAAAGAGAAGTGTGTTTTGTGGTGGGTTTGTTTGCTCGCTGCCCCTGATTCGACTGTTATGAGGCCATTAAGTAGGTGTTATCAGTCGCTACAGGCGCCATAGATGTGGCTCATTAGGGGCCTACCACGCCTACTAGGTTGTAAAAGTGAAAGCGTAAGTTAAAAGCAACACGTTCTAACACCTAAAACTGAATGAAACATTACGTTTTGATCACAAACAAAGGTTTCGGCAACAAAACCACTTTAACGTTTGTGAACACAAAGTCAACTACACGGGCGCCTGACTTCCGCTTCTGCTCCTGTCATAATTACTACGGTCGCTGTCGTGTTCTTTTATACTTTCTTTCGGTGATCGACCATGTGAATAGATGATAAAACCTACTATTGGGTGTAGTAGGCCCCTACTGACCCACATCTATGGGGCTTATAGCAACCGATAACACATATTTAATGGCCTTATAACAGTCTAATTGGTCGGCTTGCTGGACGACAGGCGTCTCAGCTGGATGAATGAACACATAGACAGTTTCAGAAATGCTGTTCTGTGTCCACTTCTTTCTGCTTTGACAAAACTTCACAATGTTCTTCAAACATCTAAAACTAAAAATATCATGCAGAGGAAGAGGCCAATTCTAGTTCATTCTTCAGTCTACTGTCGCACGTCATGTCCTACTAAAACAGAGTGTGAAATGTAAATGTACTGAACTACAGTTCCTGCTCTGCTGAGGTGCTGCCAGATAAAACCAGGAAGGTTTTAAAGAGCTGTGCAGATTTTTTGGGATCGTTGACAGAAAGCCGGTTGGGGGAAAATCTCAGTGGGACGGATCTTTTACAGGCCGTGCCCACATCAGCCAAACTCATCACCATGTTGACCACATCCGTCACTGACGCCGCCATATGGACGGAGGGCAGGTCTACACTGAAGCACCTCGTGTGAATGTTTCTCCTCCAACAGATCTACTCATATGGACTCACTATTTCTACCCGACCCGGTGGTTTCTGCTCTGGTGTCGCTTGTGGGTAATGTCGGTATGACATTATGGTCATCGTGGAGAAAGCCGCTCTGTGATTTTCAGGGATGCTTGAAATAAGAAGCTCTATGATTTAACAGTGGCTTTGAGAGAACACGGAGGGCTGTACGACTGTGTGCTGTCGGGTGATTAGACTGCCTTAAAGAGGCTTAGAATGAATCAAAGATGAGGTGAAAATGTATGCAAATTTGAAAAATACGAACTCCACACAGCCAAACAGGTGGCGGTGTCTCTATGAGTCCGCAGTGCTAAACTTTAGAATGGAAAAATGATGATCACTTGTATGAATCGCTCAGCACAATAATTTCAAATTCAAGGATGAGAGCAAACCACATGCAGAATGTTCAATTATAAAATGATATACTTTTCCGCTCCAAAGTCAGCAAGATGAAATACAAAAACAAGACTGATGGGATGCTCTCTGAGGTCGGTAACAATGGAAATGCCTTCCGTTATGCAGCATCATGGGTGCTGGAGTTCCTCCTGGGTGGCCCGCCACGTCTGCGGTGGGATGCGGGGGTGTGGTCTGTCAGTCTGAATGACAACAAGCCATCTTCTCCCGCCGCTGGTCAGGAAGAAGAGGAAGTTTTTCTGCCAAAATGTGTTCCGACACACACTCCAGACATGAGGGTAGCACGCTCTTCTACCTCAGAGCAGCCTGAAGTTAAGACGAGGCATCAAGAGGAGCTGTCTGACATCTGGGGTCATGAATCACACCGCTTACTGAAAGCAGTAATCAACACCAGACAATGTCTTTAAATTACTCCGCACAACTGTTTGTTTAGGGTAATCTAGAAGAAGTGCCGGGAAGGGAAACTCCTCTCTGAACGGTGGAAGAAACTGATCATCAGGGACCAAAGAGCTTTTCAGCTTCAGCAACACGTGTTATGAAGAGACGGGTAACAGAATACTGTCAGTGATCACGTACTATATCATCCTGTTTTTCATTCTGTTAACTAAACAAAATAATGTATTCTGATTACACAAACTTCCCGGAACAATTTCCCGTTGAAAATGAGAAACTCAGAGGCCCTTTCAATAGTAGCGAACTTTTACGTCTTTCGAAACTGAAAACAAAGTAGCTCTCCATGCAAACTACATAAATAAACTGGTGAAGTATATACAGTACATCATATATCTACAGTGTGTCTGTAAAGACTCTCAGGCATCCAGGTTGTATATCTAGGAATGATAAATCAAAGGCAACTAAAGAACCTTTTGGATGAGGAACGAAACGTCTTCATTAATCTACTGTAAGGCGGTCCGGTTGCCTTTGACTTAGCACTCCTAGATATCACTTTATCTATTTTATATGATGTAAATACTTACAATTATATTTTAAAGCAATGATTAGTCGACAGAAAAATAATCTGCTACTATTTTGATAATTGTTTAAAATAATGTTTCATGCAAAAAAAGCAGAAAATGCTGTTTTCATCCTCTCAAATATGAAGACTCCAGCTTTTTTCAGCCCTGTTTTGTATCATATTAAACTGAATATCTGACAAAACAAGGCATTTAAAGACATCACCTTGGACTTTAAGAAACTGGGATGGACATTTTTCTATATTTTCTGACATTTTAGAGACCAAACCATTAATCGATTAATCAAAAATGAAAATAATCATTAGTTGCAGCCCTGGTATATTTAAACATTGACAATAATGTCAAAAAAAAATCTTTAAAAAGTTGCTAATAAGTTGTGTGCAACAACACAAACGTAATATTTTGATATGAACTTTACTTGAACACCTATTATATCAACAAATAGGACCAAAGTTTTGTTCCGTAACATAAACAACAGAGCAACCAGAGAAAATGTACGTAGTTGGATAGTTTGTGCTTTAAGCCTGATGGCAACAGATCGTTTTCTTTATGAAGAACACGGATGATTAAGCAGCACTAATGTTTTTACCCTTTTCAACCACTGCCTCCTCAGATAAAAACGTCTCCTGCACTTGACATTTTATCAGTTATATCTACAAACCCTTACTTTGTTTGGCAAATTGATGTTTCTTAAACTGCATTACCATACATGGCAAGTTGGAAACGTATCAATTCACTGAATTCAGACTAATTCACTGAGGTATGTGAACAACAGAAATAATACTGTATCTCATTCCCTTTTAATTTGTTAATTTACGGTATGCATGCACAACGAGCATTGTGCTCTGTAAGGTGCCAGAAAATGAATTTAGTGAATTCCCTCTGTCTGCAGTTGTAGCCACACATGGAAAATGTGATAGTCATTATGCATCTGACAGAGTTTTGGAGCCGTTCCTCACGGTTCCTCTCCGCTTCAACTCCCTTTTGAAAAACCAGGAAGCTGTAGGTTGATCTTGGCAACGCTCGCAGTCATTTTTTCCCCCTTTCATTAAGATTTTGGACCGTGCATAACAGATTTAGAAGGGTTTTATTACTTATACGAAAAGAGGAGGTATTAGAATCCCCAAATTCGTTGTAAAAGTGTGGCTGTGTGTTCTGCTGCCGGAGGTGTTGGAGGACTTTCAGTGTTCGTGGACACAAGAGGTCAGTTTGTATTACAAAAGCGTGATGTTGTGTGTTATTGTAAGGCTGCACACACATGCACACACACTGGAGGGAATACAAATGTAAGATCTAATGTAGAAGCACGCTCCCTGCAGAACAAAGAACTGCAGCTTTGGCGAGCACAAGTCTTTTCCACGGGAGGCGTTAAAGGAACGCAGGTGTCCTGGAGCGCTTTCTCTACGCTCTGCTGTTCTTTTATTTAATTACTGAATCAATGACTCAGACCCCCTTGCTTGAACACCCCCTTAAAGGCTCTTAAGTAGAGGCCTTACTGAACTCCAGGAACCCTCCCCTGACATCTGCATGTGGGTCACATCAAGGACACCGGGGTTATTATGGCGTGTGAGCGCTGCAGGGGGACTTTGCTGCTTTTCCTCACTCTAAAGGTGAGTCAGAAAAGTCACTGACACTCGGATGATCACAGGCCAGATTGAAAATAGCAGCTAACTACCAGCACATGTGTCGTCCTGGCAAAAACATCACTGATCGACGCCTGCTCTTCATATCGAGCGCCCGGAGTCATGTTGCTGCTGTTTTATTCAGACTAATGAAGGCGTAACGGAGAGAGAGAATAAGAAGGAGGAGGGGGTGGAAAGTTTGTACAAAAGTTTACAGGATCCCTCGGAACTGACTGTGATGTTAAAACCATTTGTTGTGCTGTAGTTTCTCTACCTGCTGTCCACTGTTGAAACATGTATTCAGATCATTTACAGTCCACTGATTTTACACGTCAAATTCAATTAAGTAACTATTAGCTTTCTAAAGTCTGAGAAAGTTACTCAAGTGACATTCAGGTTTGGATTGGATGTTTAATCCAAAAACTGCATTACAACCTCGGGGTGTCAAGTTGCATTATGGGAAGTGTAGGATCTATATAAGGTCCTACTCAGACAGAGCGTGTTTGCAGGTTTGCGGGTTTGGGCGATATGTTAACATTTTCCAACCGGCCACCGCCATTGCTGATATATTCGTGCAGGTGTATGTGTGCGATGCGGCGCGCACCCCCCTCCCCCGCCACCGTAGTTTCAGCTGGAGGATCGTAAAACACTTCAAACTCGACAGAAACAAAATAAAACTCACCAAAACCATCTCAGTTTGTCTTCCTAACAATCACCATCGATTCGATTGACAGCCCTAGAAAAAACGCCTATGACGTCGAGGCGTTCAGGGCGCTCCTGTATAAATGTGAGGTTCACAGAGTGGCAAAACGCAAGGCGCTCAGCAACACAAAAGCAGCGCGTAAAACGCTTCAATCTCATTGAAAACAATTACAAAAAGCCGCCCCAGTCTGCTAAATAGAACGCTGTCCGATTAAGGCCTTAGAAAACTAAAAGTCAGAATATCTCAGCCATTGCTGCTTCAATTGATCATCAATAATACTCTGTTTTTAACCTGTGTCACGCTAAAGTCCAGATGACATACAGAACGTACGTCACAAGAACAAACAGAATATATATACACTTGAGGACAGCTTGTGTGCAAATGTACTTTCCACCACAGCTTCTGTCATCCCAGGATAAACTCACAGAAAAAAGAAAAATGATGTGTTCATAAAAGTCCTCTGTGATCGGTTGCCATTTCCCTTTCTGGCTGCCGTTCTTCACATTCAGACACTTTTTGTGGGATTCAAAGTTGACAGGATTGAATTATAACAGAGATAAGACAGTGTCTAAACGTCTGAGAGCGTGAGTAATGACGTCTGAGAAACTGCAGCGCTACACTAATGATTTTTTAATTGTATATATGTGAGTGCATATGCTCTTATGTCATACAGGTGTGTAGTTTGTGCTTCAGATAAACAGTTCCAGCTGGATCTTATACGGTTACAACTCCCTCCTCTTTTCCTTATCTACTACCATCACACACACACACTCACAAAGCCTTATCTCCTCACAAAGAGCTCCTCTCATGCGCCTCCAAACCCATCCATCCACTTCCTGCTCTTCTCTTACAACCGGCTGCGTCTCCTCCACCTTCTCCCACTTCCCTTCCCATCTCCTGGGATAAAATACGCTCTCGTCAGCGGCCCCTGCTCTTCTAGCTCATTCAGCATCTCGGTGTTATCTCTCCTCCCCGTCTGTCCGGCGGTATGAGATTCTCCCAAAACCAGATACGAGGAAATCCCTCATCCCTGGTCTGTACATCATCTTTCTGTTCACACATGGAGGCTTCAGTTTTAACAGCCTGCTCCAAAATGTCAGGGAGAACTTTCCTCTCCATGCACAGAGAAAAATAAGACTTAAAAGCCTGATGTGAAACTGAGACATGGAGCTGGTTTCCGTAAGCCACTGGCTGACATCTGACTTTATTTTTTTAATCACATTATACTTCATTGTTTCTGGGTGTCTGCCTACAATTTCAGTCTCTCACTCACACAAACACCCACGCTTAATTCAATTCTTTCTCCACTTCAATTTCTCCATTTTCTCTAAAGTGCTTTGAGGTGTTTTCGGGGCTCCCCAAATCTATATTACTGTACAAGCAATAAAGCTAACATGCAGAGAAGTGAAGCACTTTTTGAGATCATCATCAGAGCCAAACAGAGCAACAGCGCACAGTTCTGTTTATACTGAATCGGCATAATTAGCCAACAAGCAACAGGTGTGTGGCAGTAAACCACAAATAATCATTAATAGGTGTTAAAGAGGCATGTTACCTTTTAATAGGAGGAAAACATGTATAAAGGATAAATGATGTGGGCTTGAAAATGCTTAAAATGAATTAATGTCTTGAAATTATTTTTAAAAAATAGCACGCAATTGCATCACTATTCTAAAAGCCTTTTTTTTTTACTCCTTGAACGTCAAAGAGAAACCCTGTGTTTTATTGCTGGTCTGCCCCATTTTAGCAGGTGACTTCAGTAAGTGTTTTCCCATTTCTGTCTGCTCTCTAAAACAGGTGTTTAACCCGCTGCAGACTCAAGTCAAGTATGTCTACGTCTGGAGCGTCTGCAAGAGCTCCTTTCAACAGAAAAGGTCACTATGAAGCACTTAAACAAACCGGCAATAACTGTTTTTGGCCAGTCGGGGGCAGCAGAAACAAGGTGCATCACAACGTTGACATATTATTAAGTTGATATGGTAACATGTAAGCAAAATTTGCATCCATCTAACAGACACAGAGCAGCATAAGCATTCATTCAGTCGTGTTTGGGTCCATCTGATGATGATTCACTCTCCTAAATAAGAAATGTGACTTTATTTACTCTAAGAATCATGTGAGAAAAAATGTCGCAGCAAAGAGAGGCACAGTCCAAAAAAGACAAATAACACATGTAACAAATAACATGTGCTCACACTCAGAATAAATAAGTTTGTGAAGGCATGCTGACTGTGAAGTCTCAAGGCCAAAAGAACATTTTGAAGAAGGCTTTATACGCCTTACCAAAGTATTAAGTGATCAAAACCTGCCACGCAACGTTAGGAAAGAACTAAGAGGCAGAATTTGAGAAAACCACAAAACAACTCTGTTTAAGAAAAGGCCAAGAAACCACAGCAAAGTGCATCAAGACGCTCATCAGACATTCTGACAAACACGCTGCCAAGTATCACATGACGGTACTTATTAAATGTGTCAGGGTCTGACAAAAGCTGGCTAGTAGCGTCAACATAACCATGTTTGATTCCATGTTAACCAGGATGGATGAGGTGGTAGGCGAGGTGTCATTACGGCTACAGCTGAAGGTGGTTGCGAAGGCGGGGGACGCTCTCTGCCAGAGAAAGCCGCCGGACCGAACCGAGCCCCGGCCGTGCTGACACAGCTGGTTCCAGGCAGAGACACCCCAATGCAACGCTCTCAGCTCCAGGAATGTTCCGGGCCTCGCTGGAGAAACCATAACAAGTGCAGGAAATAGATTAGTGCACTCTGGGTTCCACGCCGGCCACAAACCTCCTGAGCCCGGTCTCTCCAATCCCACATGTGTGGGAACGGGAGACACGGCAGCGGAGGGAGTACGACCCTCATCCAGACATCAGTGAACGGAGCAATCAAGCCTCCATTATAATTACTCCTACCTGCAGACCAACACGCCTCCAGTACAAATCAATAGAGCAATACCGTCCAGCAATGCACGACATGAGAGCCAGTGCAGGAAGGTGGTGAATGCCATTTATATAAAATATGGTGTCACTTAACTGTAAACTCGCTGAATTGTAAAAAACTAATGCTTTGATATTTGCACACAGTTATTTATTGTCAATATGTGATGCTCAGAGCATTACATCTGCAATTTCACAGAGAGTCTTGCAATTTACTCTTTGGTGTACTGACTTTGCCTCAATCTGTCTTGTGTATTTCTAACTACAGAATACCATTTGGGAAAACTTACTTTGCCACACTTTTCTGCATTGTTATTATAAGTGTCCGACAACAATATGGAAAGGACCCTAGAGAGAAATAAAACGTCTTTCTTACTTTTCTCTTGACTCAGTCTGTTTGTTATTGTGTCCAAGTCCTGCCAAAGGAGACGTCTCGTTGTGAAATCTGAATATCCGTAAACTCAAATAAATACGGGCGACCATCGAAGTCAAAGACCTCATCCACGTTGTCGAAATCATCAAAAAATTCATCCATGACATTGAAAATCTTTTAGATAACATTAAGCTACGCTCTCTGTACTCCAACACAACAAACTCTGCCCAGCTGGCACTCGTGTTTCCATCATGGACGTATTCCACTATTACACCGTTGTCTTCCGGCAACACGTCACCTCGCCTGATTTCAGAACGAGACTTCACTTTGAGCGAAACTCTTTCCATAATGTCAGACACTTATGATAACAATCAGAGCTTGTCATGGCAAAAACAAGCACTTTTAGTGGACGTGCCAGCTTGCCCCAATAGCACCATAATGCAGCTCGTGAGCAGCTGCTGTCTACAGTGTTCTCCCTCAATAAGGGACCAATTTCAGAAATTGTTTTCGCTATTAGTCAGTCAGACACAAAAACATGGGAAAATAGGATCAAGGTTGAAAAAAACAAATTTACCCTTTAACATTGCCTAAGAAAGTCAATTTATTTCAACGGTTGACATGTGTTTGTGACTAAGATTGTTTGTGTTAAGATCTAATGTATGCCTCGATCCTTTCATGATGTTTGAATTGCTTGCATTTGCTATGCTTTCAGAAAAAAACTTTGTAGTTCTTTTGAACCTATAGACCTCGTACATACAGTATAAGCATTATTTCTTGGTCAGGAAAACCCTACCACTGTCTCAGACATCAGTACTAATACTGCTTCCATTGAATGCTATTACTATATAGTATTATCGCTGGGAGTTATATCCTGATTTTTATAGTTCATGTTTAAAGTTATATACATGTAGAGAGTGAGCAATAAGTATTGATAAGAGCGAGATAACTTAACTTTGTATGCAGCACCTATCGAGGTTTTGTGGATGTGCGCAGGACTATACTGCCAAAGACTTGACCCAGACTTTATAGCTACAAGGTTTTTATAAGTGGAGGATTCCTGGTTTGAGTCATGCCAAGGGGCGACTGCTTACTGCCAATGACCAATGATGATACCAGCTCTAAAGAGTTCAGCCAAAGCTCAGGTAGTTTTCTATTTTATTCTGATGGCCTTCTTATGTCAACCCCCCGCTGCAAAATAAATATGTTTAAAGCTCGAGCACTGCGGAGGCAATTCCGGCCTGGCTTCAACTTGGCAGGGAGAGAGATGGGATTACCAGATGAATTCACTCAGTGGACGTACTGGTGTGTGTGTGTGTGTGTGTGTGTGTGTGTGTGTGTGTGTGTGTGTGTTGTGCATTTCCACTTGTATACAAACGAGTGGAAAAATCTGCGTCTATGTGTGTGTTTGTGTAAATATACATGATGTATGCATGCTTTCTGGATGACGTTTGAGTAAGATAGAGAATCAGAAACAGTTCACTCTGTTTAAAAGGTGCATGTGTGTGTGTGTGTGTGTGTGTGTGTGTGTGTGTGTGTGTGTGTTTCCCCCATCGGGCTCTTTCTGACCTTTGGAAAGTTGCCTTGGTACTTTGCACGTCAGCAAACGTACAAACACCCCCGAAGGTACTTTTAAAGATATTTCAACAACAGGTCACTCCATGTTATTTGTACATGTGTGTTGATATCACACATTGTACTTTTTAATGCAGAAAGGCTGGAGGGAAGCCTGCGTTTGTTGTTGTGGATGAACTGCAGCCAAAGCAGTGAAACAACTGAATGAAAGCTGTGTCGGATTATCACAACTGCATTGCAGCATTTTATTACAAAACAGAGATGAGCGCATCGAATTTTGGAATTCAAAGAATTGGAGGAGAGTTTGGTAAAGAACTTTCTCTGGAGATGAAGCCGACCATCAGACTTTGTGCTATTTCATTGCTCCATTATCTTTCATAATGGATTGTTTTAGAAGGAAAACTTAAAGCATACAAGCCACCAACCTCGTCAGTCGTGATGAAAGGACCACAGTGTTCATTTTCCAAAGCATATCATGAGTTTTAAGATTGATTTATTGATCAGCAACCACTGACTTCTAATCATTTTACGTAAGGAATGAAAATCAACAACTTGCAGAGACTTCAGAGTTTCCACCAGTGCATTAGAAGCAGCGTATGCCCGCTGGGCTTAAATTGACTCCCTGCCAGGCCTAAGCATCGGGGAATAATATATTTTTAAGATGTTTTCAAACTAAAATGTGTTATACAACTAGCAAACTCCTTTAAGGAATAACTCAGTACATAGATTGTGTGCTTAACGGTAGCAAGTGTTGGTGTTTGCGGTCGAGAGAGAGACAGAGAGAGACAGGGAGAGCCAGAGAGAGACAGGGAGCGTGTGTGTGATGGACTGACGGCGAGTATGAAGTCAGCGGTAACGTTATAGCTGTGAACGTAGCAGTGCAGTGTGTGTACAGTTTAGGCTGTCTTAAGGCTTGCCGCAGTAGTTGGTGTTTCCGGTGTTACACGGTGGTCGGGCAGACACCGATTATATTACTTGCCCACCGCCCACGAGTTTATTAACCGGTGGGAAAATTTCCTCACCGTGACATCCCTAGCTGTCGGTTAATAAATGTGACAACTCAAGACACAAGCCTCACAGTCTGGGTTAGCCCCAAAGTTAGCCACAACTTGGGGGGGCAGACCGTTAAAGTGGTCCAGCGCTATTCTCATTATGCCAAGCTGAAGACGGCAGTAATAGCAACATGTGTGGAATGTGTACGTACATAGGCTAAGAAAAACAGAAACCCACTGGTACTGTATGCACCGTTTCTTACCATGTGTTAGTGTTCTCAGTGGTGACTTTATCACAGTCACAGCTTTGACCCATCAAAACAATTTAAACACTATCAGTCTCCTGGGAGAATGCAATGAGTTAGAGCAAAACATGGAGAGAGGAAAGCTTGTTTACCCCTGAGTGCTGAGATTATAGAGCTAATAGTGGAGGAATGAGGGTTTGTGATGGTTTGCATGAATGCAGCTCTATTGCACAACAAAGCCTCTGGAGTGGTGAGACAGACCCTCGGAGTCGGCCCCTCCAAACAGCTGCCGTGTCCCTGAGAGGGCCGACGGCACTCAGCTCAGAGTTCAGCAGCTTTCTCTCTTCCTACTCCTCCGAATGTCAAGAGTTCATCTGAATAAAGTTAAAAGTGAGAGCAGGATTTGGCTTCCCCGCCCTGCAGCTCTCTAATCTAATCCATGAGCGGGACTCGCACGCGCTCACGGAGAAAGACAAACAGGATGCTTCTACTCGGGTGACTCGGATAAAAGAGATTTGTGTTTTAACACAGTTTGAACTCCTCTCAGCTGGTGCCGTAGTCCACTGCCTCACATCCACTCTGGTGGAGCTCGGCCCAACTGTGTGTGAGAATGAGTCATACTGCAGCAACACCCCAAACACACAGAGACACAGAGGCTCCTGATCCCAAATCAATGATGAAGCAACAGCAACGGTGATGAAGCACGCGCTCCGTCTCCAAGGAAAGTTCTAATGATGTGTTTGAGTGTGTGTGTGACACAGCGTTTGCCCTTTGCTGCCAGTTTTTTCTTCTTTGTCCAAAAGAATGAACGCATGCACTTGATGGCAAACATATGCCTCACCAAAACCCAACAGCCGCAAACTGGAGGTGAAACAAACGGATCCTTTCTGCATGAAGGTAGTTGTGCTTGATGATCATTATGTAGCATGTAAGAGTAAGAAATGTGCATTTATGACATAAAAATGCAAATTGTGTGAACTTATCGCATTGAAGAAGAAAAGGGAAAGAACAGAATGGACCAGAAATGCAAATTTTACAAGGGTCAGTTTGCCAAAATTATAAAAGACATATTTTTCCACTTTACAGGAAGTATTAGTCATAGGAACTATTTGTCTGGCAGAAAACCTATTGACAGTGAGGTCTGCAGATTAACCAGTGTAATGGGGACATTTCTTTTGGAAAGACATGTAGTTTCATTATATTGGAGGCATAAATGTCTTGGACAGATATCCCAAACCAACACTGGCTGCATGGTTTGATACCACTAGAGGTTAAGTGTTTGTAATTTGGGTGTACTGACCCTTTAAGCTCTTTTATCCTTTCATCATTCTGGTCTTGTCTGGTTCACTACCAGTGTACAAGTCCAATGGGAAAACTTAACTGAAAATGGGGCCCGACTGCATCCTTTAAAGGAGCTTCAAAGAACTGTAACCAAAGTCACACAATAACACAAACAAACTAACAGGGATGTCACGGTGAGGACATTTTACAATGAACTTGTGACAACCCCGGTGTTACAGATCACACTGGACATTTTACAAGAAAAGATGATGCTCAATATATGTAGGGCGCTTACTTTGATCTTTAATGTTGGATGGCTGTGTGTCTGGCCTCTCCGGACGAGCTTTCGCTGCAGGTTTCCAAGTTATAGTTCCCTTATACCATTGGGCTTAAATAAAAATATTGCCAAATAGGCGCTTTTGCTTTTCACATTGACACCAGATCCTCCGCCATCGTCTTGTCTGTCAACTCTCTCTCGTCCCATGTGTGTGAAATCTGACTCCTGCTACTCCGAGACTCCGTATGGAGCAGACACTTTCAGTTTGTAGCATCTGTCGTCCGACTATGTCTTGATAACACGGCGCTGATATGCAAAAATTAACTCAATGGGTTAAATTTCTATTAAAAAAAAGCAAAATGACAGTGGGAACGGTGGGCAAGTTATGTTATCGCTGTATGCCCAAACACTGTGTAACACCGGTAACATCGACTACCAAGGCAAGCCTACAAACTAACCGATCAGGCAGCAGTAGACCAGCAACTCCTGTGTTCTGCGAGGTAAAATTACTGTTTTTTTCAATGGAGTCTGGTGGCTTTGGCGAGAGCATAGATAACGGCTTCAGTTCCCCCGTCGTCAACATAGACTGTATAGCTGTGTCACGGCAAGGTAAACCATCAAATATACTCTTAATATAGCGTACACTTAAACTGATACTGACTTGTTTAGGTGAGCGTTCCTTTTAGGTGGCCAAAATATGTTTTGCTGTCGGCCCCATCCACAGCAGTACGTCTCTTGCTCCCGTGCGGTAACTCCTGTCTGCTTCTCCAAGCTGGAGGCCTGCCGACCGTCATCTACTGTAGGTAATACACTGACTATGAATAAGAACCTCATACAACCCCACTTCAAAACACCCGAACTATCCCTTTAAGCTACTCAATCTACATGGTGCGTGCGTACACTTGTACATAAACCAAATGCATGTGAACTCCGTCTGCACCACAACAGAAAGATATATGTTGACTACAGTTTCAGTTTGAGTAACTTCATATTTTTGCGGCCGTGCGGCATGTTTGTGTGAGTCAACGTGTTCAAGTGACTCAATTTAAGTGGATGAAAGAGAGAAGAGAGAGTTTGTGGAACCTTCTTGATCTGGTGAGCCCTGTCAGCAGTCGTTGGGCCTGCGGTGAGGCGGACCTCACAGACTGTCGGCCACATTTATGTTTAAACCAAAACCCTGCGGAACCATTAGTGACCAAGCTAAATATCAGGACAGAGGAGGCTCTGGCAGCTTGCTGTATACCTTGACATGAAAAATTTCCCTTTTGTGTTAACTAGAAGATTCAATTAGACTTATCAAGGTAAGTAACAGCAGAAAACAGAAAAGAGCCCACACACTTAGTGGCTTTAATACACATTCTGAAAACAATAAAAACGTTTTATGATTAGACCTCCAAGTGTGTCGGCTTTTCTCTCTTCCACCTTAAGAAACTTTTTACTCACCGAACCTCTTGTATCCAAAAGACTGTACTTCCTCCTCGTCTGCAAAGTCGTCTGTGTGACATAACAGAAACATCACATAAGTAGGTCATACATGCACGCTACATGGGGTACATTGTATTTAAAGCAATTGGTAGGACTACAGGGCAGGAAATTCATAATGTCATCCTTGTTTACAATGATCTGTTTGGCACAGTGGAGGCAGCCAACAAGGCATTAGATAGTGGAGCATCATCTCGAGGCTGTAACTGTGGAGATAGGAGGTCCAGAGAACTGTAAAAGCCACAGGCTGCGGTTTCCCTGGGTTGTTGACAGTAAACCCTAATTACACTCGGCTGCACTACACTGAAGACTGGAGCAGAGCAGGGGGAACATCACTAGTAATGGTAAACAGATGGGACTGAGGGGGGGGAGACGGGGTTGAGATGAGTGTGTGTTTGTTGGTGGGGGGTCAGAGTACTATTTCACCTCAGTTTCTCCTAGAAGAAAATAATAATATTGCAGTTATTGATGCTTCTAAATACAGTATGTTGCTGTAAGAGGCTTTGGTTGGAGCAGTCTGAAAACCACATGCACTACAAGGTGTTCAATGGTCATCATCAGTCTGGCAGGATCTTCACCATGATAAAGTTGTTTGGAAGCAGCATCTTGTTTCTCATATATCACAAGTAAAGACTCTTTCTGTACCAGATGCAGCATCCTAATTGTGCAAACATGATTTGGTCTTGTATAACTTTCATATTCACATGATATTCCTTTAGGGCCATTTGGCCTCTATGTGGTACCCATTAAATGTGGTTTGGGGGTATTTTATCAACTGATTTATCACAATAAACCCAAATTCCTAGTAATACTACTGCAAAAATGTACATATTGTTAGCCTTTTTGGTACCCTATAGGCAAAATTTGGATTTGGAGCGCCATAAACTGCAACACATATCAGACATCACGATGGTTTTAAGACATAAATTAACATTTTTATTTTGGTGGGGGGTCAGAGTGCTATTTCACCTCAGTTTCTCCTGGGGAAAAAATAATAATATTGTAGTTATTGATGCTACAAATACAGTATGTTACTGTAAGAGGCTTTGGTTGGAGTCATCATCAGTCATGCAGGATCTTCACCATGATAAAGTTGTTTGGAAGCAGCATCTTGTTTCTCATATATCACAAGTAAAGACACAACTCTTTACCAGATACAGCATCCTAATTGTGCAAACATTACTTGGTCTTTTATATCCTTCAATGGGGTGCAACTAAGTCATGCAGTCATCATCACTCATGCAGGATCTCTACCATGATAAAGTTTGTTTGGAAGCAGCATCTTGTTTCTCATAAATCACAAGTAAAGACTCTTTCTGTACCAGATGCAGCATCCTAATTGTGCAACATCATTTGGTCTTTAATATCCTTCAATGGGGTGAAACTAAGTGGTGTTAGAAGAAAAACAAATCCAAGTATTTCACAACTTCTTGCACCCCAGTACTGTAATGTCATCCAGATGTGCACCACAAAGAAATCTGTAAAGAGTGTAATCTGTGCGTTTGGACAAACTTTTTAAGTATCAGCTGCATGCTAAAGGAAACATACCTTTCATGGCGTTTTCTAACTCGTTGAGGACTTTAGAAGAGATGAGGACCCCTGTCACTTTCTGCGCATCTCAGCATCCAGTGCAAAGTTGTAAACTTGTCCCACTGAGCACAGTAATAAAAGATATATACAAACTATTAAAAGTGTGTCTTCATGTCGAGGCTTCAGTTTAAAATCCCATCGTCTCTGTTCTCTTGCTCGCTTTGTTTCAGAGGAGTGTTTTGTTGCAGGAGTGATGTGATGTTTAGCCTGCAGGAGGAAGACGTGCTGGTCGACCAGCTGTGAAGTTACACAGAAAAAACAAGCTGCACTTCCGATGTTCCTTTCAGAATTAAATCTGTGTTGTTGTGTAACACTGTGTAGGAATTAAATAAAGTTGCTTTTTCAAACTAATAATTTTTATTTATTTATTTTTACTGTAACTGTTTGGAATTTATCTGGATGCCTCCAAACACAAAATCTGATTCAAATGAATAATTTAAAAAATTTTGGAAATATGCAAATTTTGTCATTTTTATTTATCATTGTTGTAGGTCTATGGTACAACAGTACGACGGAGTATTAGGGCCACATTGAGGAAAAACAATAAATAAATCTGAGATTTCGAGAATAAAGTCATAATATTATGAGAATAAAGTCATAATATTATAAAGTAGTAATTTTACGTGTTATTTTCTTTTTTTCCCGTAAAGTTGTGACTTTATTCTTTAAATCTCAGGGTTTTTTCCCTCAATGTGACTGCAAATGTTTTGCGGCTCCAGGCAGATTTTTAAAAAATGTTTTTGCCTAAAATGGCTCTTTTGATAGTAAAGGTTGCTGACCCTTGGATTAAACAAACAAAACATACTGTGTTAACTATATCCTATCTTGTTTCATATGTCAAACAAAGGCCCACCTTTAGCTGTTCTGTATTCGGAGACATGTTGGGTTGTCCAACTGTAACGTTAACCCCGATTAACGACATGGCTAACGGCTATGTACTGACACACCATCACTGAACCACACACCAAAGGGCCTCTGTACAGCCGTTAGCACAGCTTCAACACAGTTACCCCAACAATGACTCTATCAAAAGGCCATAAATGTGCTTCTAGCAACCTTCAGAAATAAAATGCTGACCCGAACCAACCAATAAAGACATTTCTGCCCCCCAAAAATAAAGGCCAACCTAAAAAACTCTTATTTTGAAGCCTCATTTCCATTTCCCCCCCCCCCACATTTTTCTCTAGCTTTCTTTTCCTCTGGCTACAACCAGGTTTTTTAAAGTCCTACTAGTGACTGTCCCATCATCTCCTGCAGAGTCTCCCCCTATAGGGGATAGAGGAGGAGCGGACAGACCCCGGGACGTCGTGCGGCGTTGCAGTAATCCAGCCGGAGATGAGATTAAGTTACTGGGGGTTGATGGCAATCGCGTCCCCGGGGTGGAAATCTGGTACCCATTAAAGATAATTTCAAAGGTTTTGGGTGGGGAGGTGGAGCGACAGTTCCTGTGTTTTTACATATTCACATCTCATTTCCTTTAAGGATGAAAAATCACTTTCATATTCACATGATATTCCTTTAGGGCCATTTGGCCTTTATGTGGTACCCATTAAATGTGGTTTGGGGGTATTTTATCAACTGATTTATCACAATAACCCAACATTCCTTGTAATTCAACTGCAAAAATGTACATATTTTCAAGATATGTATCTATTATTTCTAAGAGAAACGTAAACAGCACATTTAAATTATTTCAATCTGGTCTAGCAGGCCCAGGGCCGGCTCTACAGCCTTTTTGGTGCCCTAGGCAAAAAAAATTGGATTTGGAGCCCCATAAACTGCAACACATATCAGACATCGCAATGGTTTTAAGACATAAATTAAGATTTTTATTTTCATAAATAATTGTATTTGTTATAATATAAATAAACGATTGGTACCTGATATCGTTGGTTTAAAAGTGTTCAGTCAGTTTCACGACAATTAACACTTTTATTAACAAATAAGTGCGACCAAGCAGATGAAAATATGTGAGAAAGAGAGTTAAAGGGGTGAAAAGTATCTTTTTTTCTTTATTTGTTAATTTGTTACCTGAATGCAGAAAATTAAGAAGGGCACCCACCAACATTTTATTTATTTATTTATTTATTCATTTTTTATTTATTTTTTATTTCTAGGACGACCAGCGGCCCCCAAAAGGCTAAAAACAAGAAGCTTTTATGAAATTGCTAGAAATAAGTTCTAGTATCTTGAAACAAAGTCAAATAGCTTCACTAAAATCAAGAAAAATGACAACAAATTATTTTATTAAGTTGAAATGTAGTAGTTTTATCAATTTGTTTGATTAAAACATTTCTTGGACTTCTTTATAGACAAAAATTACCAGTTAAAGATATAGTTTTTTGCATTTCACTATGCATTTTACTATACTATATACTATTTTTCTATGTTATCTGTATCTGCTTAATAGTTTTATCTTCTGTCATCCTTGGTATTTCTGTTTGATACAGGAAACAAGATCGATTTGCTTTGCTGTGATAGATAATATCCTTCCTAACCTTTTCATGATGTGACAATTGATCTTTGCATTTGTTTACTTTTGCTATAACAATGATTTCTGCTGCATACTGACCCCAATCTATCAAAATTAGACTGTAAGGTTCACCAGCGGCCGTTTCCCTTTGACTCCGCAGGTGCAGTGATAATTTCAACAGTTCATGTGTCCCGTAATCTGTCCGGCCTGCAGATGCAGATCACTGATCAAAGGCAGAAAGCAGCTGCATCACACAGACCCACTCTTAAATGTCTTCACACAGTCACTGGGTTACGTTGCACTGCTATGGCCCTGATGTTAATCTCAGTTCAGACCAATTGATTTACAGGAAAAAGATACAGATAACTCCAACTGTCCCAGCTCTAACATCCTCTGACATCAAACTCAGATCTGTTTTTCTTCTCTCTTCGGATAACAGAGCCTTCAAACCCGGGCTCAGTGCTAATAGCTGCAGTTTGACCCGGTCCACCCCGTCTTAGACACCAGACCAGCCTGAGATGATAAAGCGACTAATTACTTGTTTTCCTAAAGGCTTCAAAACTGTTATTTTACTGTCGGCTATAATTGGAGCAGCGGGCTGGCATTAGGGCCCAGATAGGGATCGTGGCGAGCTGATAAAAAGCAGCTGAGGGTTCAGGTATCTGACAGCTCCGCTCCTGCTGGTCCTCATTCAGAGGTTGGGACCTCATTTGCTGGGTCAAGGCTTTTTAGCAGTGGGCTCAGATTAGCAGAGAGCTGAGAAAGCACACAGGAATTCCACATTCACCACGCTGCAGCCATGTTTAGATATCATGATAAGAGCAACTCAGATTGTCTTGTGTGCAGCAGGAGAGAGACACTGGAGCTATTAGAGCACCCAATTCGACTGTTATCAGGCCACTAAATAGGCGTTATTGGTCACTATAAGCACCATAGATATGGGTCAGTAGGGGCCTACTATGCCTGCTATGTTGTACAAGTGAAGGCGAAACGTAAAGCAACACATTCTAACATGTAAAACCAAATGAAAAGTTATGTTTTGAAGACAAAAAAAAAGGCTTCTTTAGGTTTAGACAAAATGTATTTTAAAGGGAGATTTGTCAAGTATTTAATACTCTTATCAACACGGGAGTGGGCAAATATGCTTGCTTTATGCAAATGTATGTATATATTTATTATTGGAAATCAGTTAACAACACAAAACAATGAAAAATATTGTCCAGAAACCCTCAAAAAAAAAATATGCTCAAATCATAACATGGCAATCTCAAGCCCAACAGGCAACAACAGCTGTCAGTGTGTCAGTGTGCTGACTTGACTATGACTTGCCCCAAACTGCAAGTGATTATCATAAAGTAGGCATGTTTCTAAAAGGGAGACTCGTGGGTACCCATAGAACCCATTTTCATTCACATATCTTGAGGTCAGAGGTCAAGGGACTCCTATGAAAATGGCCATGCCAGTTTTTCCTTGCCAAAATTTTGCTTAAGTTTGGAGCGTTATTTAGTATCCTTCGCGATCGCAGGGTGCGTTAATGCATTAATGAGTTAAAGAAATTAGTGGCGTCTAATTATTACAGTCGCTAGAGGTCGCTGTCATGTTCTCTTATACCTTCTTTTGGTGATCGACCATGTGAATAGATGATAAAACCTACTATGGTGTGTAGTAGGCCCCTACCGACCCACATCTATGGTGCTTATAGCGACCGATAACACCTAGTTAACAGCCTGACAACAGAGGCCTGAAAGACAGGAAGCAATATGCAGTGCTGACACAATATGATGGGTGCTCTCTATAATACAGCACATGATTTGTAGTTAAAGTTAAAAGTCACGCACACTGGTTTTAATGTTTTGCATATTTGCACATGCACTCCTTCTGCTCCTCTCGTGGCTAGAGCTAAGCCAGGACCTTTGCCAGCCAGTGTGTGCCAGGTCTCTGCAGGGGGCTCAGGCTTACTGTCAGTCTGATGGGGATTAGAGCAGAGAGTTTTACCTGAGGACGACTCCACAGTATGTTGGGAGGCAATTAAGTGAGATAGACCTGCAAACAGTTGAGCATGTAATGTTTATACCGTGCAGTAAAGCCTCGGCTTAAACAGATCTGTAGTTATGCTGCATGTGTATAGGGCTTAATAATGCAAACATACTAATAGGATCTGTGCTGGTGAGTATATCCATAGAAATAGAACAATCCTTTGAGGGAGCAGATCTCATCTGTCCTACAGCACAACCTGCTGCTTCTGTGTCTGGAGTCTGATGTTCTCATAAAGGTAAATATACATTTTTTAAACAATTTTACAATTTTTAAATGTGAATATTTTCTGGTTTCTTTCCTCCTCTATGACAGTAGATTGATTATTTTTGAGTTGTGGATAAAACAAGACATTTGAGGACGTCATCTTGGGCTTTGGGAAACACTGATCGACATTTTGCACCATTTTCTGACATTTTATAGACCAAACAACTAATCGAGAAAATAATCAACAGATTAATCGTCAATTAAATAATCGTTAGTTGTTGCCCTAATTTATACTGCACATGTACACAGAGATGCAATACATAGTATAACAGCTGCACACTGTTGCTGAATGTCAACAGTCCACCTTTACAGGGGTTAGAATACTAACTTATTTACTAAGGAATGAGCTTGTAATTTTGTTAACTCACAGTAAATAATTAAATTGTAATGTATTGTAATTATTTTCCTTGTTATGTAATGTGATTAGATCTGTTAACTGCAGTAGCTTTAGTTAATGGGGATCTTTTTTTGGTAATCATGTGTGCTAATGAATGGAAATTGGGATAATTGGTTGCATTTAAGTTGTATTCATTTTTAAAATGCTTGAGAAATGGCACCACCTTGTGGCAGTTAAATAACATGTTCCATTAACTGTTAGTACAATAAAAACTTTTTGTTTCTATAAAGATGTGTGGTAATCCATAGCAGAATAATGATAATGATAATACAGAGCTCAAGAGGATGAGGAGGCTGCTAGTTCAAATCCTTTGCATCACTGAGGTCCTGTTCTGTGCTGCCGTAGTACACGCTGAAAAGTGAGGCCATCATTAACACTTAAATGTACCTTTTCTTACCAGTGGTGGAAAGTAACTAAGTACATTTACTCAAGTACTGTACTTAAGTACAATTTTGAGGTACTTTACTTGAGTATCTCCATTTTATGCTGCTTTATACTTCTACTCCACTACATCTGAGAGGAATTATTATAATTTTTACTTCACAACATTTATTTTACAGCTGTTGTTACATTGATTTTTACAAAAAAAACATATTAAATATAATGCATTGTTCTATATTAAAGGCCCACATCCCTGGGAGAGCCCCCCAAAAATAGTTTTTTTAATGTTGTTGCACACAATAACTTATTATCTTGTGTACGTAAGATAAAAAACATATAATCTTTCGTTTCCATATTTAAACATTGTGAAAGGGGTCGTTTTGCATACTTTTACTCAAGTAGAATTTTGAACGCAGGACTTTTACTTGTAACAGAATATTTTTACTGTGTGGTATTGTTACTTTTACTTAAATAAAGGATCTGAGTACTTCTTCCACCACTATTTTTTACTAATATTGTCCAATAATATTGTCCAGTTTTCATTGGTGTGTGTCGAGCTGTCTGCAGCAGGAGGGCAGTGTGTTGATGAGGAGATAAAGCGAGCACTACTCGGGTTGAAGAAGGTGATGGAAACGATGGAGGAAAAAGAGGAGAAGCACAGACACCTCATGGACGCCTTGAGACACAGCAGCGACAAGAAGAAGCTATAAATTGTGTCTCTGCCACAAAATACCATGAAGTCAGTCTGTATTTAAACAGTTTTTTTTTTACAGCACATGTGCAGTGTAGTTAAGAAGTTACATGCCAGTGTTTGTGTGTTATTCTGAAGCCCATGACATATTTTCTGCCTCATAAAGGCAAAGCCACACAGAGAAACCTCAAAGCAGACAGTGAATAATGGATGTGGGAGTGGGGCTAGTTTAGGGAGTCTGGGTGTAGTTTTACTGCAGTCAGGAAAAATGAACTGTCTGTAGATTAATATGTGTTTTTTAATGTCATTTCAAAATAAAAGGCTTTGAGCCAAAGCCCCCAAACCCACATGTTATCCTCTCTGGTTTATTAAGAGGTAATGTATCTGTGACAGGGGTTTTCTGTTTTGGGGTTCCTTCAGGGGGCGATGCAGCTGGTCTGGGAAACGGAGCAGAAACTAGAGGAGGCTGAGAGGCAATGTAGAGATTTAACCAAATCCTCCTTTGAGGGGTGTCAACCGTGTCTTGAAGATACCTGTAAGGCCTTCTATGCCTCAACGTGTCGACGTGGCTTCGCCTCTTTCTCATTCAAGGTTTGACCTCAGCATATTAGTTTATTATAACAGTCTCAGACCTTCAAAATGATAAGAGTTAAAGGGGACATCTGAGATTTACAGAATAAAGTAATAATATTACGAGCAACAATAAAACTATTCACGTTACAAACTAAATATCTAAAATTCCCCATAACTCCTAAAGCAAAAGAAATCCATTTTAAAATATTAAACGGAGTGTATCACCATCCATCCAGGGATTTGTTGCGACAACGATTTGGAATGGAAACCAATAACTGTGTATTTTGTGATGATACTGAAACTACTGATCATTTATTTTTTCATTGTATGGACTTGTCATGGACAATAACAAAAATAACTTTCTGGTGAATAACTTTCTCATTTTTGGAAAATTTTATTTGCACAAATCCAAGTGTATGAAGGTGAAACCTAGGTTACTCATTCTGAGTTTCTTTCTTACATAAAAGCCCTTAAAGTCATGAAAAACAAAAATGCATTGAAACTTCTTAGTATAATAGAAGAATATGAATTACAGGTACAGTCCTTATAGCCCTTAATTTAATTTATTTATTATTTTCATGTATCATTTTAGATATTTTATTTGTTCTTGTTCTGTATGCACCTTGTCCTTTTATTCTAATGCAATGATCCATGAGCCATGTTGTTTGTAAATTTGAATTTGTTTAAAAAAAAAAAAAAAATCCTAAACTCCTTCCACTAGGATCCGTTTCCTTCTTCTGTTCATGGCCGATGACAGAGCCTCTGTCACAGAGGGCTGTCCCTTCAAACTTGAAATAAAGTGGGAATCATCTGTCGTCACCGCGTTCTGGAACGCCCACCAAGCTTCCACCAATGTTGGAGGAATACGTCACTGTGGTCACGTCACTCAAAAAAAGACGCGGGCAAAGGCGCTCAAACAACACAACACATCACACAGTAGCAAAACCTGTCAAACCGTCTACTCTTCTCTCCACAACAATGCCCGCCACTTCAGAGCTGCACATCGGAGAAGGCTGTCCAATGCCGGAGCAGAAGAAGAAGAGCTTCGGTGTTTTGTGTGATGAACGAGGTTACCTGGACCAAGTGGAGTTCATCCTGCAGCACGGCCGAAGGAAGGGAGACAGAACCGGGACAGGAGTCATCTCCCTGTTCGGTGCTCAGGGCAGATACAGCCTCAGAGGTTTGTTAAGTCTTTATTTACTGTAAATATGAATAATACTGGTAACAAACAGGGCTGGAGGAGGAAGAATCCAGGAAGTATTACCACAATGTATAATGCAAAATAAGAATCCTGCATGCAAAATTCAAAATAACTGCAAAATAAGCTAAAAATATAAAAAGTAAAGTTCCGTTTTTCAAAGTGTTACATATACTATTGGATAATAATGACATTTATACACTATTAAAGTGGTTTATTCAATCAAAAGTGCATGTTTTGTTTGTAAAATCTGCAAAGTAAGCTGTCACATACATGTAGTGGAGTAAGAAGTACAATATTTCTGCAATATTTCAGAGCATGAAATGAAAAATACTCAATTAAAAGTAATTCAGTACATGCATGAATGTACAGTACAACAACCCAGGCTGATAAATTGGCTGAAATTAGCTATATATTGGTACAGAAATGCCAAAGATATGTTTTTGATAATTTAAAAACTTTTTAAATTTCCCTTAAATATGTTTGTTTATGTCTGTTTTTATAAAGAAAGTATCTACCAGGCTATTTACAATGTACTGTAATGTATTTCCACCACTAGGAACAACTTGCTGTCTTATGATCTAGTCAGAAATGTTGAATAACCTGTTCCTGTTTACTTGCAGATCAGTTTCCCTTGCTGACAACCAAGAGAGTGTTTTGGAAAGCTGTCCTTGAAGAATTGCTGTGGTTTATTAAGGTTAGGATGATAAAACTATCACCATTTTAAAATGGTCAGTTCACCCAAATTATTTAAAAAATATATATATATATTCTCACTTTCCTCTGGTATCAAGCCATGCAGATTTTTGGGTTTGCTTGCTTAGATTTTGACATATTCACATCTGGAAAAAAAAACCAGTAACATGGCTTTCCAGAAACTCTCCATTACATCAGATGCAGAAATCTCAGAGATGAATATCTCAACACCTGAGCACCTAAACCAGAACATATCTACATGGCTACATACCTGAGAAACTATTTCTTCCTTCAAAGTCACATGCAATTCATACTGTTGTGACGTTAAAAAAAAAAAAGGTAAACAGAGGACGGCACACGGATGTTCAGCCAGGCATATTTAACTTTACACAGAAACATTAAGGATTTAAGATGGTGCATAAAAACACATGCAATCAGACTAATACAAGCATTAGACTGTATTACACACCTGGTTTATTTATCAACCAGTTCTTATCATTTTGCTTAAATTTTGCTTTGAGATTTTCATGTCTTTTATATTATAAAGCAGGATTAAGTGATATATAAATACTGTGAAAGTATCAAAACAATCAATCCACAGATAAATACACACAGCCCGTATTCAGAAACTGGGTTTGAAACAAGCCGTTAGGATTTCTGTCCATTTGTGATCAAATCTACAATATTTAGACCATTTCACAGTTTTAAACGTAAATATACTAAATGTGTCCCAGTTTATTTCCTGTTGCAGTGTATGTGAATGACATCAGCTGACAGGATGTAAACATGGATTTAAGCTGTTGCCTAGCAGCGCAATTCCATTGCAATTTCGTTGAAATGCGCTAAAACGGAGCGTTTCAGACAGAGCGTGAATACAGGTATATTCAGACAGACAGTATGAGGAAAATAATGTGTTTTTTGATCATTAAAGCATGTAAACATGTTCTAGTAGAAACCTAAAATACAAGCATGAACCTGAAAATGAGCATAATATGTCCCCTTTAATGAATTTTGACAAAAAACACAATTGGCGTCGCCAAGGTAACGTGATGTGTCGCCGCAAAGTGCTGTCCCATTCATATTTATACCATTTCAAGCCCTTTTAGCCTCTCACAATCAACCATTTACCAGGTGACGTCAGATAAGTCCCTGCGGGTTCAGGTCTTAGGGCCTTAGGGGGGGGACATCGGGATTGGACCAAGGTGTCAAAAAGCACTGAGTTGGGCTCTGATATTTATTTTTTATTGTGTGTCACAGGGATCAACAAACGCCAAGGAGCTCTCAGCGAAAGGGGTGAAGATTTGGGACGCCAATGGGTCCCGGAACTTCCTGGACAACCTGGGCTTCACAGATCGAGAGGAAGGCGACCTGGGACCCGTGTATGGTTTCCAGTGGAGGCACTTTGGGGCCGAGTACACAAACATGCACGCAGGTACAGTTATAGTAGAGCTACACCCAGTTTACAAAGGGCTTTTTTTAGTTTTCGGTTGCTATATGGTATCTACTCAAGTTTTACAATTACACATTCCCTTTTTAAAGATTTCCACGCATTTCTATTTTCTTTCTTTATCTATTTTTCACATCATGTCCCCACAAATACATTTTCTTTTATCATCTACTTCTGCTTAAATACAATTCGAGGTAACCAAATGTGGATTTGGTTTAATTCGGGCTGCACGGTTATGGCCAAAAAAAATAAATATTTTGATCAATATTGAGTTTATTTGTTACGATTATTCATTCATTTTAGGGACAAAATATTATTTCACTTTTGCATTTAAATATAATATTTGGCTTTCACTTCCATGTTGTGCTACATTCCTGCTAACGTACAAATCTTTGCATGAAAATAATCGTTTAAAATCAGAATCACCTTTATTTTACATACTATTCATACTAAATATGACGTCAAATTAATTTAATAAATTAATTTGTGGTGCGTTCACACGGCATGGTATGTGGATTTTGTGTATGCAAGAAAAGCCCGGATGCATACTTCATTCTGAGTATGCGGTGTGAGCTTACTGCACATACTCAACTGCCCCACAATGCATGTCATACGGGTGCCTTGAGACCGGCTGTCAGTCATTGGTGAGAAAGTAACAGTTTAGATTCCCAATATGTGGTCATTTTACATATTTTTCATTTTATCCAACCTACTTGGAGATTGTCGGAGATGTGAAGTACACTCAAGCGACGGCCCGGCCCGGCCCGGCCATAGCAGAATAATGATAATGATAATACAGAGCTCAAGAGGATGAGGAGGCTGCTAGTTCAAATCCTTTGCATCACTGAGGTCCTGTTCTGTGCTGCCGTAGTACACGCTGAAAAGTGAGGCCATCATTAACACTTAAATGTACCTTTTCTTACCAGTGGTGGAAAGTAACTAAGTACATTTACTCAAGTACTGTACTTAAGTACAATTTTGAGGTACTTTACTTGAGTATCTCCATTTTATGCTGCTTTATACTTCTACTCCACTACATCTGAGAGGAATTATTATAATTTTTACTTCACAACATTTATTTTACAGCTGTTGTTACATTGATTTTTACAAAAAAAACATATTAAATATAATGCATTGTTCTATATTAAAGGCCCACATCCCTGGGAGAGCCCCCCAAAAATAGTTTTTTTAATGTTGTTGCACACAATAACTTATTATCTTGTGTACGTAAGATAAAAAACATATAATCTTTCGTTTCCATATTTAAACATTGTGAAAGGGGTCGTTTTGCATACTTTTACTCAAGTAGAATTTTGAACGCAGGACTTTTACTTGTAACAGAATATTTTTACTGTGTGGTATTGTTACTTTTACTTAAATAAAGGATCTGAGTACTTCTTCCACCACTATTTTTTACTAATATTGTCCAATAATATTGTCCAGTTTTCATTGGTGTGTGTCGAGCTGTCTGCAGCAGGAGGGCAGTGTGTTGATGAGGAGATAAAGCGAGCACTACTCGGGTTGAAGAAGGTGATGGAAACGATGGAGGAAAAAGAGGAGAAGCACAGACACCTCATGGACGCCTTGAGACACAGCAGCGACAAGAAGAAGCTATAAATTGTGTCTCTGCCACAAAATACCATGAAGTCAGTCTGTATTTAAACAGTTTTTTTTTTACAGCACATGTGCAGTGTAGTTAAGAAGTTACATGCCAGTGTTTGTGTGTTATTCTGAAGCCCATGACATATTTTCTGCCTCATAAAGGCAAAGCCACACAGAGAAACCTCAAAGCAGACAGTGAATAATGGATGTGGGAGTGGGGCTAGTTTAGGGAGTCTGGGTGTAGTTTTACTGCAGTCAGGAAAAATGAACTGTCTGTAGATTAATATGTGTTTTTTAATGTCATTTCAAAATAAAAGGCTTTGAGCCAAAGCCCCCAAACCCACATGTTATCCTCTCTGGTTTATTAAGAGGTAATGTATCTGTGACAGGGGTTTTCTGTTTTGGGGTTCCTTCAGGGGGCGATGCAGCTGGTCTGGGAAACGGAGCAGAAACTAGAGGAGGCTGAGAGGCAATGTAGAGATTTAACCAAATCCTCCTTTGAGGGGTGTCAACCGTGTCTTGAAGATACCTGTAAGGCCTTCTATGCCTCAACGTGTCGACGTGGCTTCGCCTCTTTCTCATTCAAGGTTTGACCTCAGCATATTAGTTTATTATAACAGTCTCAGACCTTCAAAATGATAAGAGTTAAAGGGGACATCTGAGATTTACAGAATAAAGTAATAATATTACGAGCAACAATAAAACTATTCACGTTACAAACTAAATATCTAAAATTCCCCATAACTCCTAAAGCAAAAGAAATCCATTTTAAAATATTAAACGGAGTGTATCACCATCCATCCAGGGATTTGTTGCGACAACGATTTGGAATGGAAACCAATAACTGTGTATTTTGTGATGATACTGAAACTACTGATCATTTATTTTTTCATTGTATGGACTTGTCATGGACAATAACAAAAATAACTTTCTGGTGAATAACTTTCTCATTTTTGGAAAATTTTATTTGCACAAATCCAAGTGTATGAAGGTGAAACCTAGGTTACTCATTCTGAGTTTCTTTCTTACATAAAAGCCCTTAAAGTCATGAAAAACAAAAATGCATTGAAACTTCTTAGTATAATAGAAGAATATGAATTACAGGTACAGTCCTTATAGCCCTTAATTTAATTTATTTATTATTTTCATGTATCATTTTAGATATTTTATTTGTTCTTGTTCTGTATGCACCTTGTCCTTTTATTCTAATGCAATGATCCATGAGCCATGTTGTTTGTAAATTTGAATTTGTTTAAAAAAAAAAAAAAAATCCTAAACTCCTTCCACTAGGATCCGTTTCCTTCTTCTGTTCATGGCCGATGACAGAGCCTCTGTCACAGAGGGCTGTCCCTTCAAACTTGAAATAAAGTGGGAATCATCTGTCGTCACCGCGTTCTGGAACGCCCACCAAGCTTCCACCAATGTTGGAGGAATACGTCACTGTGGTCACGTCACTCAAAAAAAGACGCGGGCAAAGGCGCTCAAACAACACAACACATCACACAGTAGCAAAACCTGTCAAACCGTCTACTCTTCTCTCCACAACAATGCCCGCCACTTCAGAGCTGCACATCGGAGAAGGCTGTCCAATGCCGGAGCAGAAGAAGAAGAGCTTCGGTGTTTTGTGTGATGAACGAGGTTACCTGGACCAAGTGGAGTTCATCCTGCAGCACGGCCGAAGGAAGGGAGACAGAACCGGGACAGGAGTCATCTCCCTGTTCGGTGCTCAGGGCAGATACAGCCTCAGAGGTTTGTTAAGTCTTTATTTACTGTAAATATGAATAATACTGGTAACAAACAGGGCTGGAGGAGGAAGAATCCAGGAAGTATTACCACAATGTATAATGCAAAATAAGAATCCTGCATGCAAAATTCAAAATAACTGCAAAATAAGCTAAAAATATAAAAAGTAAAGTTCCGTTTTTCAAAGTGTTACATATACTATTGGATAATAATGACATTTATACACTATTAAAGTGGTTTATTCAATCAAAAGTGCATGTTTTGTTTGTAAAATCTGCAAAGTAAGCTGTCACATACATGTAGTGGAGTAAGAAGTACAATATTTCTGCAATATTTCAGAGCATGAAATGAAAAATACTCAATTAAAAGTAATTCAGTACATGCATGAATGTACAGTACAACAACCCAGGCTGATAAATTGGCTGAAATTAGCTATATATTGGTACAGAAATGCCAAAGATATGTTTTTGATAATTTAAAAACTTTTTAAATTTCCCTTAAATATGTTTGTTTATGTCTGTTTTTATAAAGAAAGTATCTACCAGGCTATTTACAATGTACTGTAATGTATTTCCACCACTAGGAACAACTTGCTGTCTTATGATCTAGTCAGAAATGTTGAATAACCTGTTCCTGTTTACTTGCAGATCAGTTTCCCTTGCTGACAACCAAGAGAGTGTTTTGGAAAGCTGTCCTTGAAGAATTGCTGTGGTTTATTAAGGTTAGGATGATAAAACTATCACCATTTTAAAATGGTCAGTTCACCCAAATTATTTAAAAAATATATATATATATTCTCACTTTCCTCTGGTATCAAGCCATGCAGATTTTTGGGTTTGCTTGCTTAGATTTTGACATATTCACATCTGGAAAAAAAAACCAGTAACATGGCTTTCCAGAAACTCTCCATTACATCAGATGCAGAAATCTCAGAGATGAATATCTCAACACCTGAGCACCTAAACCAGAACATATCTACATGGCTACATACCTGAGAAACTATTTCTTCCTTCAAAGTCACATGCAATTCATACTGTTGTGACGTTAAAAAAAAAAAAGGTAAACAGAGGACGGCACACGGATGTTCAGCCAGGCATATTTAACTTTACACAGAAACATTAAGGATTTAAGATGGTGCATAAAAACACATGCAATCAGACTAATACAAGCATTAGACTGTATTACACACCTGGTTTATTTATCAACCAGTTCTTATCATTTTGCTTAAATTTTGCTTTGAGATTTTCATGTCTTTTATATTATAAAGCAGGATTAAGTGATATATAAATACTGTGAAAGTATCAAAACAATCAATCCACAGATAAATACACACAGCCCGTATTCAGAAACTGGGTTTGAAACAAGCCGTTAGGATTTCTGTCCATTTGTGATCAAATCTACAATATTTAGACCATTTCACAGTTTTAAACGTAAATATACTAAATGTGTCCCAGTTTATTTCCTGTTGCAGTGTATGTGAATGACATCAGCTGACAGGATGTAAACATGGATTTAAGCTGTTGCCTAGCAGCGCAATTCCATTGCAATTTCGTTGAAATGCGCTAAAACGGAGCGTTTCAGACAGAGCGTGAATACAGGTATATTCAGACAGACAGTATGAGGAAAATAATGTGTTTTTTGATCATTAAAGCATGTAAACATGTTCTAGTAGAAACCTAAAATACAAGCATGAACCTGAAAATGAGCATAATATGTCCCCTTTAATGAATTTTGACAAAAAACACAATTGGCGTCGCCAAGGTAACGTGATGTGTCGCCGCAAAGTGCTGTCCCATTCATATTTATACCATTTCAAGCCCTTTTAGCCTCTCACAATCAACCATTTACCAGGTGACGTCAGATAAGTCCCTGCGGGTTCAGGTCTTAGGGCCTTAGGGGGGGGACATCGGGATTGGACCAAGGTGTCAAAAAGCACTGAGTTGGGCTCTGATATTTATTTTTTATTGTGTGTCACAGGGATCAACAAACGCCAAGGAGCTCTCAGCGAAAGGGGTGAAGATTTGGGACGCCAATGGGTCCCGGAACTTCCTGGACAACCTGGGCTTCACAGATCGAGAGGAAGGCGACCTGGGACCCGTGTATGGTTTCCAGTGGAGGCACTTTGGGGCCGAGTACACAAACATGCACGCAGGTACAGTTATAGTAGAGCTACACCCAGTTTACAAAGGGCTTTTTTTAGTTTTCGGTTGCTATATGGTATCTACTCAAGTTTTACAATTACACATTCCCTTTTTAAAGATTTCCACGCATTTCTATTTTCTTTCTTTATCTATTTTTCACATCATGTCCCCACAAATACATTTTCTTTTATCATCTACTTCTGCTTAAATACAATTCGAGGTAACCAAATGTGGATTTGGTTTAATTCGGGCTGCACGGTTATGGCCAAAAAAAATAAATATTTTGATCAATATTGAGTTTATTTGTTACGATTATTCATTCATTTTAGGGACAAAATATTATTTCACTTTTGCATTTAAATATAATATTTGGCTTTCACTTCCATGTTGTGCTACATTCCTGCTAACGTACAAATCTTTGCATGAAAATAATCGTTTAAAATCAGAATCACCTTTATTTTACATACTATTCATACTAAATATGACGTCAAATTAATTTAATAAATTAATTTGTGGTGCGTTCACACGGCATGGTATGTGGATTTTGTGTATGCAAGAAAAGCCCGGATGCATACTTCATTCTGAGTATGCGGTGTGAGCTTACTGCACATACTCAACTGCCCCACAATGCATGTCATACGGGTGCCTTGAGACCGGCTGTCAGTCATTGGTGAGAAAGTAACAGTTTAGATTCCCAATATGTGGTCATTTTACATATTTTTCATTTTATCCAACCTACTTGGAGATTGTCGGAGATGTGAAGTACACTCAAGCGACGGCCCGGCCCGGCCCGGCCATAGCAGAATAATGATAATGATAATACAGAGCTCAAGAGGATGAGGAGGCTGCTAGTTCAAATCCTTTGCATCACTGAGGTCCTGTTCTGTGCTGCCGTAGTACACGCTGAAAAGTGAGGCCATCATTAACACTTAAATGTACCTTTTCTTACCAGTGGTGGAAAGTAACTAAGTACATTTACTCAAGTACTGTACTTAAGTACAATTTTGAGGTACTTTACTTGAGTATCTCCATTTTATGCTGCTTTATACTTCTACTCCACTACATCTGAGAGGAATTATTATAATTTTTACTTCACAACATTTATTTTACAGCTGTTGTTACATTGATTTTTACAAAAAAAACATATTAAATATAATGCATTGTTCTATATTAAAGGCCCACATCCCTGGGAGAGCCCCCCAAAAATAGTTTTTTTAATGTTGTTGCACACAATAACTTATTATCTTGTGTACGTAAGATAAAAAACATATAATCTTTCGTTTCCATATTTAAACATTGTGAAAGGGGTCGTTTTGCATACTTTTACTCAAGTAGAATTTTGAACGCAGGACTTTTACTTGTAACAGAATATTTTTACTGTGTGGTATTGTTACTTTTACTTAAATAAAGGATCTGAGTACTTCTTCCACCACTATTTTTTACTAATATTGTCCAATAATATTGTCCAGTTTTCATTGGTGTGTGTCGAGCTGTCTGCAGCAGGAGGGCAGTGTGTTGATGAGGAGATAAAGCGAGCACTACTCGGGTTGAAGAAGGTGATGGAAACGATGGAGGAAAAAGAGGAGAAGCACAGACACCTCATGGACGCCTTGAGACACAGCAGCGACAAGAAGAAGCTATAAATTGTGTCTCTGCCACAAAATACCATGAAGTCAGTCTGTATTTAAACAGTTTTTTTTTTACAGCACATGTGCAGTGTAGTTAAGAAGTTACATGCCAGTGTTTGTGTGTTATTCTGAAGCCCATGACATATTTTCTGCCTCATAAAGGCAAAGCCACACAGAGAAACCTCAAAGCAGACAGTGAATAATGGATGTGGGAGTGGGGCTAGTTTAGGGAGTCTGGGTGTAGTTTTACTGCAGTCAGGAAAAATGAACTGTCTGTAGATTAATATGTGTTTTTTAATGTCATTTCAAAATAAAAGGCTTTGAGCCAAAGCCCCCAAACCCACATGTTATCCTCTCTGGTTTATTAAGAGGTAATGTATCTGTGACAGGGGTTTTCTGTTTTGGGGTTCCTTCAGGGGGCGATGCAGCTGGTCTGGGAAACGGAGCAGAAACTAGAGGAGGCTGAGAGGCAATGTAGAGATTTAACCAAATCCTCCTTTGAGGGGTGTCAACCGTGTCTTGAAGATACCTGTAAGGCCTTCTATGCCTCAACGTGTCGACGTGGCTTCGCCTCTTTCTCATTCAAGGTTTGACCTCAGCATATTAGTTTATTATAACAGTCTCAGACCTTCAAAATGATAAGAGTTAAAGGGGACATCTGAGATTTACAGAATAAAGTAATAATATTACGAGCAACAATAAAACTATTCACGTTACAAACTAAATATCTAAAATTCCCCATAACTCCTAAAGCAAAAGAAATCCATTTTAAAATATTAAACGGAGTGTATCACCATCCATCCAGGGATTTGTTGCGACAACGATTTGGAATGGAAACCAATAACTGTGTATTTTGTGATGATACTGAAACTACTGATCATTTATTTTTTCATTGTATGGACTTGTCATGGACAATAACAAAAATAACTTTCTGGTGAATAACTTTCTCATTTTTGGAAAATTTTATTTGCACAAATCCAAGTGTATGAAGGTGAAACCTAGGTTACTCATTCTGAGTTTCTTTCTTACATAAAAGCCCTTAAAGTCATGAAAAACAAAAATGCATTGAAACTTCTTAGTATAATAGAAGAATATGAATTACAGGTACAGTCCTTATAGCCCTTAATTTAATTTATTTATTATTTTCATGTATCATTTTAGATATTTTATTTGTTCTTGTTCTGTATGCACCTTGTCCTTTTATTCTAATGCAATGATCCATGAGCCATGTTGTTTGTAAATTTGAATTTGTTTAAAAAAAAAAAAAAAATCCTAAACTCCTTCCACTAGGATCCGTTTCCTTCTTCTGTTCATGGCCGATGACAGAGCCTCTGTCACAGAGGGCTGTCCCTTCAAACTTGAAATAAAGTGGGAATCATCTGTCGTCACCGCGTTCTGGAACGCCCACCAAGCTTCCACCAATGTTGGAGGAATACGTCACTGTGGTCACGTCACTCAAAAAAAGACGCGGGCAAAGGCGCTCAAACAACACAACACATCACACAGTAGCAAAACCTGTCAAACCGTCTACTCTTCTCTCCACAACAATGCCCGCCACTTCAGAGCTGCACATCGGAGAAGGCTGTCCAATGCCGGAGCAGAAGAAGAAGAGCTTCGGTGTTTTGTGTGATGAACGAGGTTACCTGGACCAAGTGGAGTTCATCCTGCAGCACGGCCGAAGGAAGGGAGACAGAACCGGGACAGGAGTCATCTCCCTGTTCGGTGCTCAGGGCAGATACAGCCTCAGAGGTTTGTTAAGTCTTTATTTACTGTAAATATGAATAATACTGGTAACAAACAGGGCTGGAGGAGGAAGAATCCAGGAAGTATTACCACAATGTATAATGCAAAATAAGAATCCTGCATGCAAAATTCAAAATAACTGCAAAATAAGCTAAAAATATAAAAAGTAAAGTTCCGTTTTTCAAAGTGTTACATATACTATTGGATAATAATGACATTTATACACTATTAAAGTGGTTTATTCAATCAAAAGTGCATGTTTTGTTTGTAAAATCTGCAAAGTAAGCTGTCACATACATGTAGTGGAGTAAGAAGTACAATATTTCTGCAATATTTCAGAGCATGAAATGAAAAATACTCAATTAAAAGTAATTCAGTACATGCATGAATGTACAGTACAACAACCCAGGCTGATAAATTGGCTGAAATTAGCTATATATTGGTACAGAAATGCCAAAGATATGTTTTTGATAATTTAAAAACTTTTTAAATTTCCCTTAAATATGTTTGTTTATGTCTGTTTTTATAAAGAAAGTATCTACCAGGCTATTTACAATGTACTGTAATGTATTTCCACCACTAGGAACAACTTGCTGTCTTATGATCTAGTCAGAAATGTTGAATAACCTGTTCCTGTTTACTTGCAGATCAGTTTCCCTTGCTGACAACCAAGAGAGTGTTTTGGAAAGCTGTCCTTGAAGAATTGCTGTGGTTTATTAAGGTTAGGATGATAAAACTATCACCATTTTAAAATGGTCAGTTCACCCAAATTATTTAAAAAATATATATATATATTCTCACTTTCCTCTGGTATCAAGCCATGCAGATTTTTGGGTTTGCTTGCTTAGATTTTGACATATTCACATCTGGAAAAAAAAACCAGTAACATGGCTTTCCAGAAACTCTCCATTACATCAGATGCAGAAATCTCAGAGATGAATATCTCAACACCTGAGCACCTAAACCAGAACATATCTACATGGCTACATACCTGAGAAACTATTTCTTCCTTCAAAGTCACATGCAATTCATACTGTTGTGACGTTAAAAAAAAAAAAGGTAAACAGAGGACGGCACACGGATGTTCAGCCAGGCATATTTAACTTTACACAGAAACATTAAGGATTTAAGATGGTGCATAAAAACACATGCAATCAGACTAATACAAGCATTAGACTGTATTACACACCTGGTTTATTTATCAACCAGTTCTTATCATTTTGCTTAAATTTTGCTTTGAGATTTTCATGTCTTTTATATTATAAAGCAGGATTAAGTGATATATAAATACTGTGAAAGTATCAAAACAATCAATCCACAGATAAATACACACAGCCCGTATTCAGAAACTGGGTTTGAAACAAGCCGTTAGGATTTCTGTCCATTTGTGATCAAATCTACAATATTTAGACCATTTCACAGTTTTAAACGTAAATATACTAAATGTGTCCCAGTTTATTTCCTGTTGCAGTGTATGTGAATGACATCAGCTGACAGGATGTAAACATGGATTTAAGCTGTTGCCTAGCAGCGCAATTCCATTGCAATTTCGTTGAAATGCGCTAAAACGGAGCGTTTCAGACAGAGCGTGAATACAGGTATATTCAGACAGACAGTATGAGGAAAATAATGTGTTTTTTGATCATTAAAGCATGTAAACATGTTCTAGTAGAAACCTAAAATACAAGCATGAACCTGAAAATGAGCATAATATGTCCCCTTTAATGAATTTTGACAAAAAACACAATTGGCGTCGCCAAGGTAACGTGATGTGTCGCCGCAAAGTGCTGTCCCATTCATATTTATACCATTTCAAGCCCTTTTAGCCTCTCACAATCAACCATTTACCAGGTGACGTCAGATAAGTCCCTGCGGGTTCAGGTCTTAGGGCCTTAGGGGGGGGACATCGGGATTGGACCAAGGTGTCAAAAAGCACTGAGTTGGGCTCTGATATTTATTTTTTATTGTGTGTCACAGGGATCAACAAACGCCAAGGAGCTCTCAGCGAAAGGGGTGAAGATTTGGGACGCCAATGGGTCCCGGAACTTCCTGGACAACCTGGGCTTCACAGATCGAGAGGAAGGCGACCTGGGACCCGTGTATGGTTTCCAGTGGAGGCACTTTGGGGCCGAGTACACAAACATGCACGCAGGTACAGTTATAGTAGAGCTACACCCAGTTTACAAAGGGCTTTTTTTAGTTTTCGGTTGCTATATGGTATCTACTCAAGTTTTACAATTACACATTCCCTTTTTAAAGATTTCCACGCATTTCTATTTTCTTTCTTTATCTATTTTTCACATCATGTCCCCACAAATACATTTTCTTTTATCATCTACTTCTGCTTAAATACAATTCGAGGTAACCAAATGTGGATTTGGTTTAATTCGGGCTGCACGGTTATGGCCAAAAAAAATAAATATTTTGATCAATATTGAGTTTATTTGTTACGATTATTCATTCATTTTAGGGACAAAATATTATTTCACTTTTGCATTTAAATATAATATTTGGCTTTCACTTCCATGTTGTGCTACATTCCTGCTAACGTACAAATCTTTGCATGAAAATAATCGTTTAAAATCAGAATCACCTTTATTTTACATACTATTCATACTAAATATGACGTCAAATTAATTTAATAAATTAATTTGTGGTGCGTTCACACGGCATGGTATGTGGATTTTGTGTATGCAAGAAAAGCCCGGATGCATACTTCATTCTGAGTATGCGGTGTGAGCTTACTGCACATACTCAACTGCCCCACAATGCATGTCATACGGGTGCCTTGAGACCGGCTGTCAGTCATTGGTGAGAAAGTAACAGTTTAGATTCCCAATATGTGGTCATTTTACATATTTTTCATTTTATCCAACCTACTTGGAGATTGTCGGAGATGTGAAGTACACTCAAGCGACGGCCCGGCCGTCGCTTGAGTGTACTTCAGTTCTGCTGGTAAAAATCACACTTAGTCGCTCAGTTAGTAGGCAGTATATAAGACTTAAAATAAGGTTCTTATATGGTATTTATTTAAAACTGATCATATCTGGTAGGCATATTGCACAGTAGCAGCTACACACATTACTGTGCCTCAGAACTTAAATGATCCTTTTCATCAATTCCTTCAACAGATTACACAGGACAAGGTGTTGACCAGCTGCAGAAGATCATTGACACCATCAATACGAATCCAGAGGACAGACGGATCATCATGTGTGCTTGGAACCCCAAAGGTGCGTCATATACAAAGTTTAAAGCTACTTGAACAGCGTATTTACAATTACAATTTACGTGCCGCCACCACGAAAACAACTTAGGTTTAGGGAACAAAACTACTTTGTTAGGTTTAGGAAAGTAACGACTTTGATTGAAACGTATTCCTGTTGAACCTGGGAAGTGTCCACCACCTTGATAAAGGATCTTAACTGACTTTCCATCAGCATTCTTTCTGTGATGCCGGCACGTCATTTTATGAGCTAGCGCGCTGTGGCCTTCTTCCTTGCTTTGCTGCCGCCGTTGGTGTCGTTCAGCCACCTCAGCGTTTTGATGACCGCGGGGTTTTTGCGCCGTCTAGTCTGTAATTTGTCATAAGTTTCTCTACTGTCCCAGAATTGTCCCCAGACCTGTAATCCAGTCCCTGTATCTTTGTGTCCCAGGTGCTGTTTTTATTGTCCCCGGGACATCCTTAATTTCGAGCGCTACTTGAACTAATCCTAAACTGCTCTCTTTAAATCTGATCATAGTGATGTTTTATCATTTTAAATCTCGTCTTCTCACATGTTGTTGCAGACCTGCCCCTCATGGCTCTGCCACCCTGCCACACCCTGTGTCAGTTCTACGTGTGCGACGGCGAGCTGTCGTGTCAGCTCTACCAGCGCTCTGGTGATATGGGTCTCGGGGTGCCTTTCAATATCGCCAGCTATGCACTTCTCACCTACATGATCGCACACATCACAGGACTCACGGTAAGAGCACTGTTGTCAAAACTCATCTCGACCGTGTTGTTGTGTGCTCACCTCACCTGCCGTGTTTGAGTTTTTTTACTCTGTCCCTCCAGCCTGGCGACTTTGTTCACACACTGGGAGACGCTCACATCTACGTCAACCACATCGAACCTCTAAAAGTTCAGGTGGGTTATTTAAAGACGGCGTTCTGTCTCCCTGCTCGCTGTCTGATTTCATACTTAACACATGTGTCTGAATTTGCAGCTGCAGAGGGAGATCCGGCCCTTCCCCAAGCTGAAGATCCTGAGGAAAGTGGAGAGCATCGATGATTTCCGTGCAGAGGACTTTGAGATCTGCGATTACAACCCTCATCCCTCCATTAAGATGCAGATGGCTGTGTAAAAATAACAATTTAATGGTGATGGGGGATCAATATGCGGGTGTGGAAAGTGCCTTAGAAAATCTTCAAATTGCTTTAGATTTACTTTATAGTATGTCATTCACTTCCATTTTTAGAAAGACTATATTTTAAAAGTTCAGTTCTCCCAAATCACAAAAAAAGAGGATTAAGTGGGTTAATTTTTTCTTATTTTTGTGAACTGATACTTTAAAGGAGCAATATTTAACACTGCCAGCTAAAGTTTAAAATGGGTACCAGCATTTCGTAAATAAATAATTTATATTTGTGTCAGCTGGATTTGTACAGAATTGTTATTGACCCAACAGGAGCCTTGCAGCAAAACACTATTTCACATTCAGCGTTCCCACATGTCCTGGAAAACAGTTGACTATTTTCTAGTCTTGGAAAACACATGAAAAATGAGAGGAAAAGTCAAATGTCCATTAAAATTATTTCAACATTCTCCTATTTTAGTTGAGAATGAACAACTAGGCTATTTATCAGAGCTCCCTAAAGCAGAAAACATTGTCATCTGAAAGGACTACGTTGTGTTCAGGATCATATTAACGTTGGTGGTTTATGGACGAAAGTATTTTGAATAAGCTGTTGTGGAAACACTGAACACACCCTCAAGTCATGTCACATGGAAGCACATGCAGGTTGGATGACATTCCAGCTTAAGTGGCTGAAACTCTGAATACTGGCGGTTACATTATCCTTCAAATGTAAATATTAGTCACTGCTGGCTGGTAACTGTGGTAGTGTGTAGTGTGGTAGTGATCAATTTGATTTCTGAGCATGTGAGAGATGATTTCATAGATGAGTTATAGCCATAGACTGCACATTAAATCAGACAGGAACATATTAGTGTATGGTCTGTCATACCACACCACCATCACTGGAAATTATCTCTAGTAAAGGTCTGAATTTGACAGTGTCTGCTACACTTGCAGTTTATTAGTGTAAATCATTTTCACTCAACTTAACCCAGTCTGATTATTATACGTCTAAAAAGAGCCTTAGGTAAAATGTTTATTTGTTTGTGATGAGCTTCCACACATCTCCTTCAGGGTACTGGTGTCTCTGCACTGATGCTTCCAGCATCTCACAAGAGTAGCCTGGATCCTGAGAACAATAAGCACAATGTACTCAAAACAAGTGCCTGAAGCAGTGGTGGAAAAGAGGTAACATATTGACATACTTGTAGTTTACTTCAGTATTTCCATTTTCTGCTACTTTAAACTTCTACTCCACTACATCTCAGAGGGAAATAATGTACTTTTTACTTACTTTGCAGATTCAGATTAATTACACAAAATATAATCAACAAATCAATTTTGATGTATTATTATGGATAAAGAAAAGACTATTGATCCACAAGGGGGAATTCACAAAGTGCCCGTCAGTATATATAGTGAAAAATAAGCTCCATCTTTACCAGCTGCAACAATGAAATAATGTACATATTCATGCATCAGTTATTGTAATTCAATAGACCTTTTCAAACTTGACAACATAACTAGCAACGAAATGACAATGAAAAGGTCTGTAAGATAATATACATTATTCTGAAATGGGCCATTCTGCATATTGAGTACTTTTGGTACTTTAAGTATGTTTTGATGCCGATACTTTTACTTTTTTTTAATGCAGGACTTTTACTTGTAATAAAGTACTTCTACTCTGTGGTATTGCTACTTTTACTTAAAGTCCCAGTGAAACGGAAGTTAGAGCGTCTTTAGCTTCTATACTGTGAGTATTACGCAGTGAAACTGGATGTTTGAGCGGTGAACAGTTACAAGAGGGACTTAAATAATATCCTGCATGTTTGATTGGACCGCGAAAAAGAGGCATTTTTCATTTCATCTTGACTTTAAGTAAAAGATTTGAGTACTTCTTTTACTACTGGCCGAAAGAAACAAGTGTGGAAGATGTAACACTTGTTTTTTAAAGTAATGTAAAGATTAATTTTGTCTGTCACAGTTTCCACCTGTCCTTCATCTTACCTTGGGGGGCATGTAGTGGGCGTCATGAATCACCACAGGACTGGTGAAGTGTTCATGCAGGTGATCCACATATTCACACATTCTGGAAATAAAAAAACAAAACAAAGCTGAATATAATTTGCTGATCGGTTACAGTCGAGAACTGGTGACAAAAACAAAACCTGCTCTCACCGGTTATTGAGGCTTCCAGACACACAGATGTAGTCGAACAGAATCAGATGCTGGACGAGCTCACAGAGACCGACTCCTCCAGCATGAGGACAAACAGGCACTGAGGGAAGAGACATAGTAGTGTGTGTATTGTAGCCACGTTTTTCATGCATACAGTATACTACACTTTGGATATCCTAATACTATGGAGCCCCTGAAATGTTGGTAAAAAAATGATATTTTGGACTCGTCTAATAACCCTTTACTCCTTTTTGTCACGTTTGAGTCTCCATAAAAAATGAAGCTTCTTATTATCTCTTTTGGGGCTCCATGTGTAACTCTTGTATGTGTTGAGTTTTACCGTGGAACTTGTGGGCCATCAGCAGCACAGCCAGGTTCTCGTTGACACTGCCCAGCCGACAGCTGTCTATCTGGACAAACTGCAGGGCCGAGGCCTGGAGGAACTGCTTAAACATCACCCTGTTCTGACACTGGAGAGGAAACAGTCACCCAACCATCAACTACATATCAATTCATCAGCCAGTGATATGTATGCTAGAATAAACATGAGCTCTGACCTGCTCTCCTGTTGCCACTCCAATCCCGAGTGGAGCCAAAGCCTGCAACAACAAAGTCAAACATCTTTTATCAGTCTTCAACCGTGTATGGATTACTGAGCGGGCCAACCGGGCCAACCGGGCAGAGGCCCAGTGGCCCGGTACGCAGAGAGACGCAAAACAACTTCAAAGAGATGCAACATGAACAGAAAGAGACACAAAACAACCACAAAGAGATGCAAAACAACCACAAAAAGATGCAAAATGGCCACAAAACAAACACAAAAGAGATGCAAAATGGCCACAAAATAACCACAAAGAGATGCAAAATGGCCACAAAGAGTACAAAGCAACCACAAGGGAATGCAAAGCGACCACAAAGATATGCAAAAGAACAACAAAAAGATGCAAAATTGCCACAAAAAAACCCCAAAGAGATGCAAAATGGCAACAAAGAGTACAAAGCAACCACAAGGGGGTGCAAAACGACCACAAAGAGACACAAAATGGTCACAAAGAGACACAAAACGACCTAAAAAAGATGCAAAATTGCCACAAATAGATGCAAAACAACCACAAAAAGATGCAAAATGGTCACAAAACAACCACAAAGGGATGCAAAATGGCCACAAAGAGTACAAAGCAACCACAAGGGGATGCAAAGCGACACAAAGATATGCAAAACTACCACAAAGAGATACAAAATGATCACAAAGAGACACAAAACAACCTCAAAAAGATTCAAAATTGCCACAAAACGACCTTGAAGAGATGCAAAATGGCCACAAAACGATCACAAATAATTCAAAATTGTTACACAACAACCACAAAAAGATGCAAAATGGCCACAAACATATGCAAAGCCACCATTAAGAGATGCAAAACTGCTACAAAAAGATGCAAAACGACCACAAAGAGATGCAAAATGGCTACAAAGCTGGTGTAATCTAACTTCTCTCTCACCTTGGAGATAGCAGCGTGACCCAGGATGTCATCCGGAGACGTGGGCTCCTCGATCCAAAGAGGTCTGAACTCAGCCAGGCTGGACACCCAGCTGATGGCCTCGGCTACGTCCCATCTCTGGTTGGCATCGATCATCTAGACGCATAAACACTTCAGTACGCTGTCGTTTCCTGATGTAAATACAACGGTGGGATGGGGGGAAAACCAACCTTACCAAAGTGTTACTGGGTCCAATCATTTGCCTTATGAGGCGGCACCTGCGTATGTCATCCTCCAGATCAGCACCGACTTTCACCTTGAATTTGGTCCAACCGCTTTTAAGTGCATCTGTGCAGAGCTTCGGAAACACACACGGTTATTTAAAAAATGACTTGTCCAACCCTGAGAAATGTATTTTGCAGCACAGAGACCTGTTTGAGCAGCTGGTCTGGGTATCCGAGCCATGCGCAGGAGGTGGTGTAGGCAGGGTAACCCTCCTTCAGCATGTGATCCTCTGGGAGGCGAAAGAAGCAGTCCACACAGGTAATAAACACTCGAGGAGAAGTGTGTTTTAATAGAGCAATCGTGGAGTGCAGGGGCCTATTATGCAGGCTAAAAGCACTCCTGTTAGTTTCTAAAGAGGCAATTTCGCTCCGCAACATCCCCATTCAGCCTTGTAATTAATGACTCTTTATAGTGTGCTCACCTCTCTGCTGCTTGGCCTCCTGTGCTTTCACGAGTATGTCTGAATGAGAGAAGACAAGCAGGAAGAGTGTCGCTTTGACTACACTACATGCATACTGGACACATATTATACGTCATAAACCAGTCTCACCTAGAGCCTCCTCCTCTGTCAGCGCATCAGTGATGTACCTGAAGTCAATGCAGGAGACGATCTGCTTAGGATCCTGAATGGACACACATGAGAAGACATGATATTTCCCTCGTGGTCACATCCTGGACATCAATCAAACGTCTAATCTTCCTGTGACTCACCATGTCAACTAACAGCTTCCACAGCGGCTGCGGGAAAATGATGACAACAGAATGTGAGTCATGATACTTGTGAAGGAAATGTTTTCTAATAATGCCTCATCACAGAGTTCCCACCTTGCCCTCTGCCCTCGCCCACAGGTCCCACACAGCATTCAGGACTGCAGCCACAGCCAGGTGGATCACTCCTTTCTCTGGACCCAACTGGTTCAGATGAGAGTTTAAAAAGTCACGTTTGACATCCCCTTCATGAGTTCAACATTACACACAGGCACTGAAATAACACTTAAAGGTGCAGTGTGTAGGATTTAGTGGCATCTAGTGGTGTGGTTGCAGATTGCAACCAACTGAATACTCACTCCTCACTTTCCAAGACTGCAGTAACGTGAGCCGCCGAGTGTAAAACCGTGGTAGCGCCGTTCGCCTCGCTCAGAAGCCATCCTTACCATAATATCCAACACGTTCTCATCCCAACTCGTCACACACCGCCGCTTTGTCACGGCCCTTGGATTCACTTTATTTTCGGCATCAAAACCACTATAGTTGCACTTAAAAACTATATGGTTGGGCTTAAAACTCCTACGTTTGTACAGTGAAAATGACACTGAACGTTGTGAACACGGGACACAAATTAATAGCCGATTGTAACATGACGCACGGGACACGATGAAAGCCTTGTGCTTGTTGGACCGATTCCACCTCCGCTCCTGCCCGCCCGCCATGTGTCTTATCACTCTATAAACTACGTCAGCACACTCCCGGCGCACTTTCTACGAGTGTTTACTGTTGCTGTGAATGGGTTTTGCAATATAGTTAATGGAGCACCCGGTGTGTTTCATACCAGCGCTTAAGGGTGCCGGGTGCGGCGGTACGGAACGCCGACAGCTGTGAGAAAAGCCTCACAAATGAGAACAGGCTGTAATGACACTACTTTAGGAGCAACGGAAGTCAGACGGCGGCTGGCGGTACCATGGTTTTGCACTCTGTGGCTCACGTTACCATAGTTTTACATTCGTGTTGGAGAACTACGGTGGCCTTCAGGTAATGTAAATATGTGAAAGGCTCTCTATGGAGCCAGTGTTTGGTTTGTCCGTAGAAACATGGCGGAGCAACATGGTGGACTCCGTGAAGAGGACCTGCTCCCTATGTAAAAAACGAGCGTTTCAGACAGAGTAAATAAAACCATATTCAGACAGGCTGTATGAGGAAATCCACATTAAAGCATGTAAACTTGCTCTAGTAGAACCATGTATGTTTGTACAAGTATGAACCTGAAAATGAGCATGATAAGGGACCTTTAAAGGAATCCATAAAAAGATTATTAAAAGTTATTCTACAATGAGACAGTTGTTTAGGTTATAAATATGATAAATATCTGTATCTTTTAACACTATATTGTCCAGTGCTTGTGTACCTGTTATCTTACCCATCTCATCTGGCTATCACTGGTCATGAGGCGGTAAAATCCCCTGAAGTCGCTCACAATCTCCTGCAAGGTTTTCCCAACAACCAGTCCAGCCAGAGCCTCCACAGCACACACCACTGAGGAGATACATCAACACACATCAGCCTCTAACAACAGAGGACAGCTCTAGACAGACAAAACTCATTATGCACCATATCTTTTACTGTATTAGTCTTTGAACAGAGGGCACCTGAAATCTGTTGTATTGTGTTTAATAAACTTTACCACAAGATGGCAGTGTACGGTTCAACTTTGCACACAAGAGAGTGAGAAAAGAAATGTTGCCTTCATGTACAGTCAGAATAATGGAAACTTTCTGATACCTAAATGTAACATTTCATGGAGTAGGCTACAGCAGTGGCTCTTTAATCACGTCAAGGACCTCTAAACTGACACTAATTAGACCCTGTCATTGTTTTGCGTTGTTAATTGATTCCAAGAATAAATATATACATACATTTGCATAAAGCAAACATATTTATATTGACAAATCTCCCTTTAAGGTACATTTTGAACAGATAAAAAATGTGCGATTAATTTGCAATCCATCACGATTAACTATGGACAATCATGCGATTATTCGCGATTAAATATTTTAATCGATTGACAGCCCTATTTATTAACTCTCAACCCTGGGGAATAACAAGACACAGCTGTTTTTATGCCAAATGCAGTACCTGTGAGGGTTTCTGGACAATATTTCTCATTGTTTTGTGTTGTTAATTAATTCCAATAATAAATATATACGTACATTTGCATAAAGCAGCATATTTGACCACTTCCATGTTGATAAGAGTATTAAATACTTGACAAATCTCCCTTTAAGGTACATTTTGAATGGATAAAACAAATGTGTGATTAATCATGCGATTAATCGCGATAAAATTTTTTAATCGATTGACAGCCCTAATACATATAAATATAATTAAAAGCCTTTGCTTACATTCACAAATACATGTATTGGAACTTGCAAGAAGTTGTATTTACACTCCAGGAAGTAGAAATTCGGATCTTATTTGGAGCACCTGAACGCAGCAGCAAGTGCAGGTCATGTTATGGAGCTATATATATAGTTTTTTATTTCAGAAGTGCATGTATAAAGTGCAATCTTACCAATCTCTGTGCCATTCCCCAGAGTGAATGTGAGGCCGAAGCCTTGTAACCCGCAGTCCGTGTGGATCACCACATATGCGGCTGAGTAATCTGGGTCTGTGTGCTGCAGGGTGAGAAGTTACACAGTAACTAGAAAGGTCTCTGCAGAATGCAAGCAGAAAAAACATGCACACACTTGCAAAACATCCTCACCATTGCATCAGATCCGTGTTGCTCCAGAGATGTCGGGAATCTCACATCCCTGACTGTCAAATTAATAATTTTGTGCAACATTTTGCAACTTGTCTTGTAATTCAGACACTTCTGAAGTGATCTGCAGAAGTTGAACCCACCCACCTCAGCCTGTCATTGGTTTAATCAGTAACCCTCTTGAATCACTTAAAGGGCCAGTGTGTAATATTTCAGGGGATCTATTTTCAGAAATGGAATATAATATTCATATGTTTTCATTTGTGTATAATCACCTGAAACTTAGAATTGTTGTGTTTTCGTTAGCTTAGAGCAGGGGTCAAGCTGCGGCTCCGGAGCCACATGCGTCTCTTTAGCTGCTCTCCAGTGGCTCCCTGTGGATTTATAAAAATGGAAATGAATAACTGTTTTTTGTTTACATTTTCATTTTTATTTATCATTGTTGTAGATCTATGGTATGACGGGACGACGGAGTATTAGGGCCACATTGAGGACAAATAAATAAATCAGAGATTTCGAGAATAAAGTCAGAAGTTTAAGAGAAAAAAGTCAGAAGTTTACGAGAAAAAAGTCGTAGTATTATGAGAATAAAGTCATAATATTATAAAGTAGTAATCTTACGTGTTATTTCCTTTTTTTCTCGTTAAGTTATGACTTTTTTCTCGTAAAGTTATGACTTTATTCTTGTAATATTACGACTTTTTTTCTCATTAAGTTTTGATTTTATTCTCGTAATATTACAACTTTTTTTCTCTTAAAGTTATGACTTTATTCTGTAAATCTCAGATGTTTTCCCCCTCAATGTGGCCCTAATACTCTGTAGTACATTTGCACTTTGTCCCTCACTGCATTAGACTTATATACTATATACTTAGACTATAAACTGTGTTACCTTCATCACAATGCTCAAATGTTTTGCGTCTCCAGACAGATTCTTTTCTCTTTTTTTTTTGCCAAAATGGCTCTTTTGATAGTAAAGGTTGCTGACCCCTGACTTAGACTGAGCTGTTTACATCTACATAGGGAGCGGGTCCTCTTCACGGAGTCCGCCGTGTTTCTACAGTAGCACAAACAAACAGCTAGCTAAAGCTTGACCAGGATGACCTCTGAGCGAGGGAAGGGAGTGAGCGGAGGGGTACTCAGTTGGTTGCAATCTGCAACCACACCACTAGATGCCGCCAAATCCTACACACTGTACCTTTAAAGAGACAAAATCAAAACATTTAATTTATAAAATAAAAACAACTCTAGACTTTGTAAAATCACGTTTTTATTGTACAAATTCCGCAGATGAGTCTCCACCCATTACCTCCCACCCAAATATATGTTGCAATCTTGTCCATTTTTTACGAATAATCTTATAAAATGAGGATTTTATAATATACAAAGCCCTTCTTTACAAGCTCAGTCATCAATTAGTGTTATTCCCACGAACCCATCATAATACTGTCCCCCACTGAGTCCACGCAGGAGCAAAACTGTAAAAAAACTGTCATCATTGCTATACAAATAGCTTCGGCATGAACATGAAAGAGTCCCAAGTGCTTCAGTCAGTCACATTGTAGAAGATAAAATGGTTGTTTCCAATTTTGTTGTTTGTTTTCCACTTTTATAGCCGGTAAAATCATCATCATGTGTCCGTGGAGTGTCATTCTGGCTCAGCAAGAAGAAGCCGCAAGTTCACGAGTTTCATCACTGTTTAACTCACTGATTATACAGAGCTTTATTATGTAAGCATGTCTCTGTAGTGATCGCTGTGAGATTATACGGCCCGGGCATTGAGGGACAGAATGAATTATGGCATTGTTATAAAAAAAAGTCTTAGCAGAGATTTCTGGATGATGATGGACAGTCGGGAAAGTCTTCAAATGAAGCTATAAAACCACGTCCATGTGATATGAATACAATGTGATAACAAAGGAGCATAGAATATAAAAACAAATAAATCAAAATGCATTTTAAAATATTAGAAAGGCATAAAAGACCATGTCGCAGTCTCAGTCTAGTCACCCATTTATAACAAATAAAAGAATTGCACTGTAGCTGATGAAATGTAACTGCTGTGTGGGGTTTACTTTTAAATAATTACTGCCAAATGGACTGTGATAATGACCATCAGTCCCCTGAGAGCTTCTCCCTATTAGTTTAATATATTATCTCTGTTAATAATTCATTGTTTCAATGCATAATTTACCAATTTACCACAAAAGAATACAATTTGGAGGCAAATGGAGCGCGAGATCTCAACATTAAACCACATTAAAGCCCAGCAGTTGGACTTTTCTATTGCGAGGCATTATCATCACAGCTTATTTTTTTTTTACAGCAATATACTGTGTTCATGAGAAACATGTAGTGTATTTAACACAACTGAAGTGATTTTGTCTCTTTCTACCACAGTCATTATTGTACATGGTGATAAAATCCACATTAAAAATCAAACATTTCACACAGACTTGTCTTGTACCGTGAATGAAAACAAAAAAATATAAAGTTAAATGAAATGGTGGCGGACGCTGAAAGCAAAAACAAATAAAAAATCAAGAATGTGTGGAGCAAGTAGTGGTTTATGCGACTGGTTAGCCTGGTTTCCAGTCGACTTTTCATAAAGTCCAATAACTAAGAGCTCATGTCTTCCCAGGCGTAGGGATACACAGCAGGCTATAGGTTCTCTCCAGGTTGGTACTGTGGCTCTGTGGCGGTGAAGTAGTCCTCCAGGAAGGACTGGAGGTACTCGAACGTGGGCCTCTCGTCCGGGTCTTTCTTCCAGCAGAGCTTCATCATCTCGTGCAGGGACTCGGGGCACCCCTGGGGGCACGGCATGCGGTAGCCTCGCTCCACCTGCTCCAGCACCTCACGGTTCACCATGCCTGAAGGGGGAGACGGGAGGCACAAAGGGCTGTCAGAGCTTTCAATAGCTTTTTGGGGGGCTCAGTTATAGTAATCAGATCAGATATACAACAGAGAAAAGAGCTTCAAACCAGCAAATATTTGTCATTTCTTTACTTGATAAATGACGCAAATAGTTAAAAGAATAGATCAACATTTTGGGACATTATGCTTATTTTGCTTTCTTGCTGACAATTAGATGGGAAGATAGATGCCACTCTCATATCTGTTCAGTAAATTTGAAGCTACAGGAGACCAGGAGACGTTAGCGTAGCTTAGCAGAAAGACTAGAAACGGGGGAAACAGCTTGGCTCTGTCTGAAGGGAACAAAATCTGCCTACAAGCATCTCTAAAGCTCAATAATTAACACGTTATATCTTGTTTATGGGTGCAAGAAAATATCGATACACTTGAGTATCACCATAATATGTTTTGTGATACTGTATTGATTTTTAATTAACATGCAAAGATTTGGCCGTGGCTCAGATTGCACAAAAAGTAGTGCTATAATGTTGGATGTTATATGGACTGTGATAAATGCAAATGTAGATCCCACTGCTCTGATTGCATAAAAAATTAAACTTTATTTCACTCAGACTTTATGCATATGGTGGAATGTTCTTTATACTATGACAGTTTTCCTAAAATTAGATTTAAAAAAATCGCAATATATCGCCTTACTTACAGTATTGCAATCTATCATAATATACTGAATCGTAACCTCCTGTATCATGATACGTATCGTATCACCAATCTGAAGGACGGATCCGCTTCATATTTAGATTACAGATATGAGAGTGTATTGATCGTCTCGTATTAACTTTCAGCAAGAAAGTGAATATATATTTCCCAAAATGTCCTTAAATCAATTATCAGAATAGTTTTTTTTAATTAATTTTAGTTCGTCAGTGGACTAGTCCATTAGTGGTTTCAGTGCTACATCTGAAGGTGGTGCAGAACACTGCAGGCACTGCTCCCTGGGGCAGCGTCAGTCTGGCAGATGGTTATAAACAAGAGTGGTGTTCAATCTCCTGATCGTCCTCCACCAGATGGTCTCATCTAATCTCAAATGTGTGTGTGTGTGTGTGTGTCAGTGTTCCCCCTGCAGAGGCATAAACAACCAGCGCAGACAATGTCAGACGGCTTCACTTCATCCTCAGACATTAACAAGCACGCCAGCTTGACGTCTACTGACAGACTGAAAGCTGATAACTCTCGCCGTGAATCACCGCCCTCCGACGGCAGCCTGCACTTTTTTTTTATTATTTTCATTTCACGCCCCGGTGTGTGAATGAGTGTGTGTGTGTGTGTGTGTGTGTCACTGTCACTTACCTGGGTAGGGCACTCTGCCTTTGGTGACGAGCTCGGTGAGTAAGATCCCGAAGGACCAGACGTCAGATTTGATGGTGAAGCGGCCGTACAGGGCAGCCTCTGGGGCCGTCCACTTAATGGGGAATTTGGCTCCTGTAATGTTATAGAGAGGAGAGGGGTGAGCTGGTTCCACTAGAGGGCGCACGCCTTCAGGTCTGGCTTTACTTCCAGGAAATCATAATGGCCATCATGACCTACAATAGACCTTTCTCACTATAGTAGGAAAAGCACAGGTGTTACTAATAACACTAACGATGGCTCTGTCCTATTCAAGAGTCCACAAGCATCAGCCATCGTTCATTTCATTATTTACACCTGTGTTTTTCCTACCGTGACAAATCAAAATGTCGTCTGTGATAAAGCCTATAACATCATTAAGACCACATCATTTTTTTGGTATTCAGCTTGTAAATACGACTCAGAGAAAAGTCTCTCAAACACATTTAAAGGTCCCATATCGTGCCAATTTTCAGGTTCATACTTGTATTTTGTGTTTCTAATAGAACATGTTTACATGCTGTAATGGTCAATAAACACATTATTTTCTTCATTGTCTGCCCTGAATATGCCTGTATTTACCTTCTGACTGAAACGCTCCGTTTTAGCGCAATTGCAAAGGAATTGCGTTGCTAGGCAACAGCTTGGGTCCATGTTTACTTCCTGCCAGCTGATGTCATTTACATACACCTGGGCTTCGTCCGAAATCACATACTATGCACAACAAAACCCAATCTTTTCGGACGCACTGAGCTGTAATTTCACGTCGTCACTTCCTGAGAGCCTCCTTGCAGTTGGACAAAAGTGTAACCATGGTAACCCGTGCCAACCTCATGTGAGTTGAGAATTAAAAGTCTGAATTAAATTAAAAGCTATATTACGCCTAGCAAAGTGAAATCTTATACTTACAGTTAAATTGACGTTACAGAGCTGTCCGTTAACGTCATTATGAACGTTGTCGTTACTGCCGCATTCCATTGTGGGATATTTATGCTGCCGTGATGGATCTCCATTATATTACGTTGCAGACAGAAATATCAGAGAGGGAAATCTCAAAGGTGAGGTAGTAATTTGGGTGAACCAGCCCTTTAAGGAGCAGTGAGATGAACTCTCCCAGTGTGTGAAAAGCGCGACTAATCAGAGGGGACAGGAGCATCTGGTTTCCACTATTATCCAAATCACCGTGATATGAGACAACAGGGAGTCGTCCTTGCTGTGAGGTCACTGCTCTGACACCTCATTCACCTGTGACTCAGTCTGTGTCTACGTGAACCCACCTTGCCTCGCTGTGTACTCGTTGTCCTCTATCAACCTGGCCAGACCGAAGTCGGCGATCTTGCACACCAGGTTGTCGGCGACGAGGATGTTGGCGGCGCGCAGGTCCCTGTGGATGTAGTTCATCCTCTCGATGAAAGCCATGCCGTCAGCGATCTAAAAACAAAAACATTTGACAGCATCTCACGACGGCTGCTTCGCTAAATCATTTTTAGCTTCTCACAGAACATCAAACCTTCTGTCAGACATAAAGAGGAGGCTAATAATGAAAGAACAAACCGAGGAAGACATGTTTATACCTGAGGCCTTCGCTCTCTTTGAAAAAAATCTTAAAGGCTTAAAATAGAAAGCTAAAATTAACATTTACTGACACAAATTCTGGACGAGAAACAAAAAAATACAGGTGGGTGTTTCTGCAACCAATGAATTTTTGGATTTATGTTAAATTTGCTGTGCAATGCTTGATAAATACATACACAGTGTTATTACCCAGCTTTACATGAAAAAATTAATATTAAATAATGTGATTTAATACAATTTATCAAGCAGTTTATGGGTCCAAACACCACTTCATGTCTGTTCTTCATGTCCCACAACTGTGGTCTCAATGATGAGATACGTAAAGTGAGTTAATTCAATTATAATATGACAATTGTTTCATTTGTTTACAAATCATTTATATGAGTTTTTCATCTGAATGCGCGTGTCCCTAGTCCTTACACTGAACAAATGTCATAGTAAAACTTTTATTCAAAGACAAACAAATCTAGTTTCCATGGAAACAGAAGTTAGCAGGTGAGCACATGGATGACAGGATGAGCCGCCCACATAGGTGACCCTCAAGATCAAGAAAAACAAGGTGAAGATCACCTTTTCTTCAGAAGCATTTATTGTGTGTCCTTACCATACAGCTTAGTAATTGTGTACTTTGTACTACATTTAAAGAAAATAACTTAATATAACTGTTGAATTTGTGTATATTACATTTATTTATCTGCAATATTAGCAAAAACGTCACTTCCGCAACATGTCCTTACACATGTCCAACACCTAAAGCTGTTGCGGTAAGGACATTAGACATTAGAATTGAAATATATGTCATAAAATACAATATATTTTATATTTTTTTGTGTATGAAGACTGACATCTAAGGTTACTATCTACATCTTTTAGGGTGTAGAGCAAATCATAAAATCCCCTATTTTTAAATCAATATTTACAATGATGCACAAAGCTTGATGAAAATGAATTTAAACGTCTTAGAAATATTATAGAAATTTAAAAAGCAAAATGTATAAAATTAACATTATCGTAATGTTGCGGAATAAGTGATGAAAACCGTAAAAAAAATACACATTTTTTAAATCGTAACGACTATATGTAATTTTGCGTACCTGTTTATATGTGATACATACTCTGATGGTTAAAATTGAGGTTGATTTTTTTTTTAATTTGGGAGAGTCGAAAGTGACCGTAGTTGCAGAACCACCCAGGTATGTGTGGTTAGTCTCACCTGTGCAGCCATGTCCACCAACAAGGGGAGCTTCAGGAATTTTCCGTCGCCCTCTTTGAGGAAGTCGAGTAAGCTTCCTGTAAAAGCAGCAACAGAGAGAAGTCGTAAATGCAGGACAGCCATGATATACTGTAGGAGCAATAAAAGGATCCGCGATACCAGCTGCATACCAATGTACTGCTATATGAAGTGTTACTAAAGCAGGTTAGGAAATTAAACTGAATATAAAGAAGACACTTGAGGTCTCTCAGCTCAGGTTTCTCCATACTACAATAGCTAAATACTCATTTATTTATTTATAATTCCTTCCTTATTATTACCACCTAGTTATTCATTTTATTATTATTATTTTTGCTGTTATTGATATTATTATTATTATTGTTATTATTATTAATAACAATAACAATAATAATAATAATAATAATAATAATAATAATAATAATATTTTCTTTTTTATTTTAAATTTATTTAAGAGGTTCTTACTAGAATTATTATGACTAGTATTTCATCTTTTTGGGGGTTTTGTTATGTTGGTTATGTTTGTTTGTTATTATTATTGTTGTTATTATTGGCATTATTATTAGTTATTAATTAAATAACAACAACAACAACAACAACAACAACAATATAATAATAATAATAATGTTTAATTTTTAATTTATTTAAGAGGTTATTACTAGAATTATTATGACTATTATTTCATCCTTTTTTGGTTTTGTTGTTAGTTTTGATTTGTTAGTTTTGTTATGTCTCACGTCAAGCTCTGAATGTCACCTTGTTTTATTTTCTTGGGTGTTTTGTTTCGTTCTTATCATTGTTGTACTTCTTGTAAAGTCACTGCTGTTTTGTTTTTGCACCAATAAAAAAAAAGAAAAAAAGAAGCTTGACTGTGAATTGGTATGCGATTCGAAGCGTTTTCTGCATGAGGAGTAGAGGAACGGCAGTAAATCTATGAGATCACGACACACAGTAGATCAACACACTGGAGGCATTTAGACACACATGCACACACTGAGGCATATCTCACAGAGTTAACATTTACACACACATAAATCTAATTACTCATAAAAGCCTGACACACAAAAAAAAATAAAAACGCATTGCAGCTGAAGCTATGAAAACCTCCCGCAAAACTACTGCAGTTTTCAATTAAACATCCCAGTTTCAGGCCTTGGGGAACCACAAGGGACTCTCAAGGACTTTCAATCCGTGCAGCACATTAATTAAAGCACCCATAAAATTTACATTTCTCCTTTAAGGAAATCTCCATGCATATATCATACATACATCAGCGCCTGTAAAACCAGAGCTGCGTGATCAATTTTGTGCCTGAAAAGTCTAAGATGTTGCTTTGCTTTTCTTTAAAAATAGACCACATCAGTGTCATGTAACAGGAAACAGCTGAGTCTTGTTAGTCCCCAGGGTTGAGAGTTCTCAGAAAGTCAGTTTAATTGCTAATAAATAGGGCTGTCATTCGATTCAAATATTTAATCGCGATTAATCGCATGATTGTCCGTAGTTAATCGTGATTGATTGCAAATTAATCGCACATTTTTCATTTCAGTGTGTCAGTGTGCTGACTTCACTATGACTTGCCCCAAACTGCATGTGATTATCATAAAGTGGGCATGTCTGTAAAGAGGAGACTCGTGGGTACCCATAGAACCCATTTTCATTCACATATCTTGAGGTCAGAGGTCAAGGGACCCCTTTGAAAATGGCCATGACAGTTTTTCCTCGCCAAAATTTAGCGCAAGTTTGGAGCGTTATTTAACCTCCTTCGTGACAAGCTAGTATGACATGATACCAATGGATTACTTAGGTTTTATAGTTTCATATGATACCAGCATCTTCACTCTAGCTTTAAAACTGAAGTGGCGTTAAAACGATATTGCGTTAACGTGTTATTAACGCTTTAACTTTGACAGCCCTACTAATAAAATATGCCAGTCTTTAAAAAGGTTTTCATGTATGTTTCGGGTATGAGTGTGTACCTTTGGCCATGTACTCCGTGACGATATAAATGGGCTCTTCAGACACCACAGCATAAAGAGGCACCAGCTTGTCGTGCCTGAGCTTCTTCATGATCTGAGCCTCTTGCAGGAAGGCCTCAGGCGACATGGTGCCCGGCTTCAGCGTCTTTATGGCCACCTTAGTGGTGCCGTTCCACGTGCCTGCAGAGACAAAGACAGGGAGAGAAAAAAACGCCCACAGGCCACCGGGGTAATCAGTGTTGTTAATGGGCTGGGAGCGAGACAATATCATTAATTAGGTCGTGTAATTGCTCAGACATGTGCTGTCATGCGTGCACTCCTCGCAGAAATATGCCTGGGATGAGCGGAAACGAGACCGCCACGGTTCAAAATAAGTTTGGCTGCAGCTGAGTGAGATCTCTGGAGATAAAGAGAATATAACAAACAGAGGAAGCGACTGCAGGAAGTGGATAATTCCCCAGTTTGGACAAGAATAGACACAAATATAGGCTATAGGAGTGTTTGATTTATGCGCATATGTCTGCATTTCCTACATAAATCTGGGCTGATGTTGTATTTCCCCATCTAGATAATTACAACTGAATACTAAACAAATACAAGCGTTGTCTGAACATGTTCCTGCGTGTGTCGTATGTGTCTCGCTCTTACCCATCCAGACCTCTCCAAAGCAGCCCTGGCCCAGTTTGAGCTCCAGTCTCAAGGACTCCCGGGGGATCTCCCAGGCATCCTTAGCGAGCCCCTGTGTCTGTGGCTTGACTGTGGGGCAAACTGTGGTCAGCCTGTGGCAAAGCCCGTCGGCGTGCTCTGTGAGAAAGCGAAGACGCAGAGATCAAAAACGCTACATTACACCCAGCAGTGACACAAACACACACGAGTCTCTGAACCAGCAGGATACCGCGTTTTTAAAGGTTTCATGCATCATTCATGCCATTTGATGTGGATGGATTCATGCTCTTATACTAACTGTGATGAAATATAAATGAGTTTTAACACAGCAAAACCCTCCAGAGTCGAAGTGTAGTGGGATAACAGAGATTTAACCTCAACTCCGAGGCTCAAAAAGCCTAACTGCTCCGTCAATTGTTATTAAAATTAAAGTATATTCACGTCTGGGGGCCTGTTGCAGGTGGCACATGGTGGCACAGAGCAGCGGGTGTGACTGAGAGTAATTTTCCCAAAGACTGTGATGATGATTAATGAATGAGAGGAAGTATGAGAAAACTACATACCTGTGTAGTGTTTGACGAGCTTCTGTAACGTGTCAAACTGCGCTCGCGTAGTGATGTAGTATCCCCCGCTGTCAAGCTTGCGGATCTTGTAGTGTTTCACATTGTCTCCTTTGGCTTCATCCCAGTCTCGTATGGAGAGAGAATAAGCACCTAGAGGAGACGAAGGAAATGTTCTTCATCCACGGAAAACAAAAGTGTCAAAGATCAGACTGTATGGTGCATAAAAAAGATGAAACGCTAAGTTCCCAGTTATCTTTTAATGTCTTCTCCTCAACATAGAAACATGGAAACTTCTGTTTCTGAGAAGTGATTTTTCTCCATCAGTTTGGCATCGCAAATGGCTTTAAATATGCTCAACTTTACAGGCGCTGGATCAAGAAATAAACTGAGAGCAGAAGTCACACAAAAGATCAGCAGACTGCACTGATAGCTCCCAGTAAATCAAAATCCTTGTCAGGCACTGACAATGTCCGACAAAGACAGAAGACCCGGAAATATATTTGGGGATGGGGGGTGGGAGTCGCCATTATCTATTTTATTTTATTTTATATTTATTTTTTTTAATTTAATTTTATTTGGGAGGATTTATTATTATCATTATTATTATAATTTTATTTTTATTTAATTTTATTTATTATTATTATTTATTTTTTAAATTAATGTAGTTTTGAATTATGTATATATTTTTGTATAATTTCCAATGCATATCTGTAAAACCACTAAACTTTAATCACAAAAAAAGACAATTAAGAAAAGAGCATATTGTCCTTTAGTTCAAAGCCTAAGTACAGCCTCACATGCCTAGCATGACTATAGACTCTTAGGCGTGTTATACACTATATTCTCTTTTTATCTCCCTCTTTACTGCTACTTTTACTACTTTTCTTCTTCCTGGAATGCTTCTGTCTCCATAAATAAAGTGTGATTGCTCGTCTGACTTGTGCTTTAAATACGACAACACCCATGATTATCAGCTGACGTTGCTCTGGAGAAGAAGCCAGTCTCTGTGATCGGATGCTTCATACCAAAATGCTCATTGGGAGTTGAAGTAAACTTCTTTCCTTACGTTTTGCACACAGTTTTAACCTTTGAATATTTAATCAAAGAACAAAAGAAGCATATATTTTCTGATGCAGTTGCTCATCTTATGAACTGATGATTAAACCGGGAGAGTTTTCTGCCGTAAAGCGCTCCAACTTCTACAACTATTACAACATTACACTGTTTATGAAGAAGAAGCGACCATCACCTTTAGTAGTTTCACTTTCTCGCACTAGGAAAGTTCCTCGATGGTTTCCTGGATTCAGCAGCAACCTCTCAGCATCTTTGCGTCCCATTTTACCAAAGTACCACCTGTCAAGAGAAAGCATATAAATAAAAACCTGACAAACTCACAATTTAAAGGGGACATTTGCTGTTACATACTTGTATTTCAGGTTTCTACTAGAACATGTTGACATGCTTTAATGTAAAAAAAACCACATTATTTTTCTCATACTGTCTGTCTGAATATACCTGTATTCACCCTCTGTCTGAAACGCTCCGTTTTAGTCCCTGTCTCTTTAAGCCTCCATCCTGAAAAAGCCCAGTCTGCTCTGATTGGATAGTGAGAAAAATATGGTGAACCTTTGCAAAGGTAGTTCTCAAGCTGTGGGCGATATATTCTAATGAGCCTGCGTGTGACATAGGAAGGGGAGCCACATCTGAATGGCTTGTTCAATCACACGTTTTCTGATCTAGGCAGCTCATATTCCACAGTTTGTGGGTTAGTAGGCGCTCCAGATACCTAAATGTACTGTATGTGAACAAGCACTGAAAAAGTGAGTTTTTCATGATATGTCCCCTTTAAGTGGTGACTGAGAAGCTGACTGTTGAAAATCGGGACTGTGTTGCGAGCCACGTGAGATGGGATCATGCTAGTGCTATTAGCCTCCTGGTGCAGTCGCCGTAGATGGAGTAATGAGGTTATAACAAGGCCTTACTCTTCAGCCTGGATGGAGTCAGCAGGGGCCACATAATTGCTGGGGATGTAGCCGTTCCTCCCCGTGTTGATGGAGCGAGCCTCCCACCAGTCCCCCTCTCTGCAGGAGGACAATGACACAGCAGAGATGAGACAAATGACTCGCTCATTTAACAGTCTACCAAGGCCTGGAACTATATCCTGCTATGATTGATGCTGGAGGAAAACCGGTTAATAATGGTTAATGGTTAATAATTTAAGCATCAGCCTTGTATATTATTATCTTCACTTGCATGGTGGCTTATGGAAATGCTCTGAAGGTACTTCTTTAAAAATCTCTTTTTAAGTAATTTGTTCTGCATTCATTTAATCCTCCGGATTCAAATTTTGAACTAAAATGTGAGGTAGGACTGAAAAACAGTGTCACAATGGGGATTTGAATGAGACTAATCTACTTTACATTACAATGATATAACCTTGGGCGACATTTCTGCCACAGCGTGAATCAAACAAAAGATCCACAGCAGCAGTGTGCAGAAAGGCGGCATCAGGAAACAAGTTGCAATCAAACGTATTCATGAAGACACGAGAAGGAACAGGTGCAGTTGAGGATAACTGCTGGAAAGAGAGGCATCTCGTAACTGGAAAACATATCTTTTTTTTTTAATCATGCTTTTGATTGTTTTCCTACGAAAAATGACTGCAACCTTAAACATAACAAATAAAATAATATGTACATATAATTACAGATAGTAAATGTAAATTGAAAAACAAAGTATTCACAAAAAGAGAGGAGATTTTTTTTTAAATAAGAATAAGAAAATAATAATAATGATTATTGTTTTTATATAATAAAAAAGAAATATAAATAAATAAGGACAAATTATAAAATTAAATTAAATAAAATGGTATTATAATTTTTTTAAATAAATAAATAATAGCAATACAAATAAATATAAAATATAATATATAATACATATTATTATTATTATAAAATATAAAAATAAAAATAAATAAGCAAAAATTATAAAACATTAAATAAAATTAAAATTATATATATTTTTTAAAATAAATAAATAATGGTAATAAAATAAAATAAAAATATTTAATATAATATTATATGTAGTATAATATATAATATATAACAAAAAACAACTGGAAACATTTCTAAATAAAAGCCCCATAAACAGAGAGAAACTGGGAAGATGCTTACGTATTGTTGATGATCTGGAAGCGGTCTCCTTTTTTAAATGAGAGATCGTCAGATGTTCTAGCTTCATAGTCGTACAAGGCCACAAAGAACGTAACACCACCTAAAAGCACAAAAACAGACCAACGTGTAATGAATAAATACCTTGTGAGCTTATGAAAGTGAGTAAACACATAATAGAGGACATTATGATGCCGTAGAGGGACTGAATCGGGAAACAACAGGTTTATTTGTGTGTGTGTATAAAAGGCCAATTAAAGTAGATAAATGTGTCTCGCCAAGGTCTGAGAGCTCAACCTGCATTGATTTTCTATGGCTTATAATTCTATAGTATGAGAACTTCCCCTGCATAGAAATATTACTGGGCAAGACTCTAAGCACTCAGGGACAAGCCAAAGGAAAGTCAATACATTAAACCGTCTCCTTAACAGTCATAATCTAGATCCTTAATACCCATACTTAAGTATTAAACATATTATTGGCACAACATTTTATAAGACAAAGTTCAATAAATTATGGCATGAGTAACTCATCTCTCCGTCCCATGCCAACATCCTGTAAAACATCCTGGCTACCGGACAGCCACGCCCCCAGACAGATGACATTCATATACCAACCACTGACAACAATGCTGTCAACACTAATCCCATTATGTCCCGCAGAAAGCAAATACCACGGCAGTGCAACCTTGCCCCCCCCCTCACCTCCCTCCGAGAGCAGATAATCCAACATGGAGGGGGATTACAACCTAAATCCCACCGAAACAGGAGGGTTCAATCTCATCTCTGTGCTCTCAGGGGTCGCTGTAAGCAGCTCAGACACGTTTAGGGTGATCACAGATAATGTGTTGAATCTAACAAGGATAGTTAAAACAACAATGGCTGCGGTATTAGCCGTGACACCGACCTGTCGGATCACCACCACGTTAAGCTCAGTGTTAAGTATGTTTGCATGTTTTACTGTCATGTATACGTTGTATTACTGCTGACCTTTCTCCTCAGAATAGTGCGTTTTATATCACAGTTATGTCTGTTTTTACTTTTGACATTTTTATCCTTATCGTAGTGTGGCCATGCATTTGTAAATGCAGATTAGTTAGAGAAACCACACAGCAAAAAAGACAAAACACTGTCAAAACTGTGATAAAACAGCGTGCAAACATTATCTAATTAGTACTAAACATAAAGTTAGTAATGGGAATGTCATTTTTGCAGGTGTTTGGCCATGAACAAAAGTTTCGGACAAAGTCACGGTTAGGGCTGAACGATAAATTCATTGTCTTTCAATGGAATCATACCCTGATGAAATCATATAGTGATATATCGTGACACACAATTACGTCGTCCAAATTGATAATAACAAGCACATAATAACTAATTTCTCAGAAAAGCTGATCATTTTGCACTAGAGTTCATGAGAAATATTCAGTACTTTTAACGTGTCAAGTATTTAACTCACTCAGGAATATGCAAAACAGGCTTTACCATGTGGTTATTTCATATATATTCTATTTATCTATTGAATTACAAGAAAACATGCTATATCGTGATACATATCGTTATCAAGATACAAAATGACCTATATACCAAAAAATGCCAACTTCATGGTGGTGATACTAAAAACATTTGGGATCAGCAACGTCAACCGGATTACCAGTAGATCTTTAGAGCCACGTTGCTACTAGCATGACTGAAAACGATGAAAACATGATGGATTACACATCTGCAGCAAGTCAAGAACCTACAACTTGATTTAAATTAAAAAAATATGGTACTAAAGATTGGATATCATATGGTATTATGGAAATACTACTGCAGAAAGCTGATTGAAGGATACAAAGATTAGAGTAGCTCCCTGGAAGATAAGAAAAATACAAACTAAAACCCGATGATACGCTTTAAAAACATGCGGTGAGCATTAAATCAAATGGGCTACAACATTAAAAGTACAGTGTGTAGGATTTGGCGGCATCTAGCGATGAGGTTGCAGATTGCATTCAATTGAAACTTCTCCCGTGTGCCAAGTGTGTAGGAGAACTACGGTGGCCGATGCGACAAGGCGAATATCCCCATCTAGAGCCAGTGTTTGGTTTGTCCGTTCTGGGCTACTGTAGAAACATGGAGGCCAGCTCTGTGAAGAGGACCTGCTCCGTACGTAGATATAAACGGCTCATTCTCAGGTAACGAAAACACAACGATTCTTATTTTTCAGGTGATTATACACTAAAGAGAAAATACTTATTAATATTATATTCCATTTCTGCCAGATCCCCCTAAATGCTACAAAAATGACCCTTTAAAAAAAAACACTGGTATGGTCCTTTAAGTATGATATTAACAAGGCTGTGCTCTCCATGAAGGCCATTATCAGCATTGTAAGAACATCTTACAATAAAACACTACTCACTTGAGACAGCACCAGAGAACGAGTTGGACGCAGGACCGGAGAAGGAGGACGACGCTCCTCCAAAGGGAGTCATGGCAGACGCGCCGCCAAACGGCGTGAGGGTGTGGTTGAAGTTTGCAGCCCCAGAGCCCGATGAGGAGGAGGGAGGCTGGTTCTGCTGCAGCTGGGTGGGATCCGGTCCGTAGTGACCGACGTGAGGTGTGGTTATGGTGGAGTTGGGGTCTGACGCCGCGGAGTTCTCTGGCCGATACTTCATCGCAGGGCCTTTGTCCTCTTTGCTCTTAATGCAGCCCATCGTCTCGCCCTGCCTGGACAGACACAACACACACAGCCGTCACTTTAATGCCAGCAGATTGAAGAATACAGCATCCGATTCATCACTGATGATACATAAATAAAGTGAAGGGCCAAGAGAGGTGCAGGATTAACGCCTGCAACATAAGGCCTGTAGGCGCAGGAACATGGGTTATGAAATGAAAATCTAATGACGTGGTATTTTCATGTGAATCATTTTGTTGTTGCGACCCACTAAGACTATAAGCCATGTGATAACTGGGACATATGGGTAAATGGTAAATCCGCTTTGAACCACGCACGACTCAAACGTGTAGATTCAATTGTGCATGCATGATTTGAGGGATGACATCTGCAAAACGGAAGGATAAAAAGGTGATTATCATTTAATATTGTTGTGATCTATTACATGTCATTGTTCCATAATAAGAGATCCCTTATTGTTTACATACAAATGACAGATTAAATCCATTCTGCCTTGAAATGGAGAAAAATAAGAAGTCTTTGCAGTATCAGTGCTGCGTTTTATGTTTATTCCTTGTTGAGATTCAAAGAGAGGAATTACTAAACCTGCCTACCGGGCACAGACCCAAGGGCCCAAGGGTTCATGGGTCACTGGGCCAAAACAGTATAACAGTGTGACGTTAATATTTGTTTTTGGAATATCAAATGAGATGCAATATGGCCACAAAAAGAATCAAAAGGACCCCAAAAGGAAGGCAAAACAACAACAAGGAGATGCAAAATGACCACAAAGACACTAAAAACAACAAACAGATACATAAGGGATGCAAAGACACTCAAAACAACTACAATGAGATGCAAAACGACTACAAAGAGAAGCGAAATTACCAGAAACAGAATCAAAACAACCACAAAAGGGACATAAAAATACACAAAATTACTAAAGAGACTCAAAATGACAACAAAAGAGACGCAAAACAACCAAAAAGAGATGCAAAACGAGCACAAACAGATGCAAAATGATTTAAGAGACTCAAAATGACCACAAAGAGATGCAAAAGGGACACAAAGACACTCAACACAACTACAAAGATACTCAAAATTAGCACAAAGACGATCAATACGACCTCAAAAGTAACGCAAAACAACTGCAAAGAGACACAAAACAACTACAAACAACATCTCTGAGTCTGAGAGTTCTGGTTCACCTGTAAAATGTCACAGACATAATCTGGCTTGTTCCTACAGTACGTAGGAGGGCTGAGGGCTGAAGGGTGGGGGGCCTTTGATTTTACATGTGTGAACCCAGAGCCCATTGTCTCATAATCCATCCAGGCCTCAGCCTGACCACACTACAAGATTCAAAACATCGGTGTGTCTCCATCTGCGTGGTTGTCATTCCTCCTCCTAACATAATTTGGCCGGAGTCACACTCACTTCTTTTGTGAGGTGAAGGCCCCAAAAAATGTGGAGACAATCAGACACGCTCGTAAAGAAGCCTAAGCTCGGGGAGATCAGAACGTTTTCATTCTCCAGGAACAACAGCTGCTCGAGGAGTTGGACTTGGTTAATTGGCGCCGACACATTACAAGACAGTAAAACAATAGAGGATTGAAGTGAAACAGGAGCTTTTATTCAGTGATAAAAGCAGACTAAACAAACACAGTGCTACTGAGCAGCATTGTGGCACAGTCTGTGACGGGAGTGACAAGACTGCAGGGTCACACATGCATCGGTGAAATAGAAGAGGATCTGCCAGTGCAGTAAATACACCTTTCACTGATTTGAGAACAGTGGCCTTGATTTTGGGAGGTGGGAGTGATTTTTTCTCATCGGAGAAGGAGGGGCGCTTTCAGAGTTCATCGAGTTCTCCGACTGAACTGCCAAGGAAATCAACAAAATGGGGACAAACCGCAGAAACCTTCCAAAGATTCAGAACACTTTGCTCAAATAAAACCGTACAAACGTTTAAATTGCAGGTTACAGCTCGTGCTGAGCACCGGCCCCATCCTCTACAAAACCATATTATGAGTGGTCAGTCACTGAGGACGTGTCAAAATGAAACAGATTTCTTAAAAATGCCTTCAAAGGGCCAATAAATCTGACGTTAGATGTAGAGCCAATATGCTGAGAATGTTGGCACGGGAGAAAAAAGACTTTTAGTTTCCAAGCCAACCTTTCCTTTAACCTCGAGACAAACCCAGAGTCACGGAAAGCAGAGGGCTTCGCTCAGAGTCGACTATGGTGGGCTTGTGTTTCATCATCATCAGACGGACGCGAGTCTGAGAGGCTCGTTGGGTCAGCAGTGAACTTACCGCGCTATAAAACAAAGTAAGGATGTTTTTTTCACTTCCAAAAATGAGACATCAGCCGTTACATCACTCTTTCAAAATGATCTTTAACGCATAAATATTGAGCTGAACTAATGGAGCCTTTTAAAGAGATTAAAGGATGTCAAACTAAAACACCACATTAGCATATTGTCATTTATAATCATACTGTAGAAGAAGCTTGCGTAATAATTAGGCATTTTTTTTGCTTACATTGCAGGTAATTCCCCGCCTCTCTCCTCTCATTTCCTGTCATCTCTCTACTGTCAACTTGTTCGTTCTTTAGTTCATCTGTTTCCATCTGGTTGGTAACCCGGCCTTGACTGATCCGGTATGGAAATCTGATTTTATGATCCGTATGTTTGATTTGGCACAGGTTTTATACGCTTACATTCTGAGTTTCAAGCCGTGTTACAAATACACAGATATTCCCAGCAGAGAGAAGAGCTTATCTGTCAGCAAACCGGGTGTGTACATACAGTCATATGATATATTATGTTCCACCATCTTTCCTAAGAGCTGAACTAAAACTGAACTGTACTACAACAGATGAAATGCAGAAATGTCTTTAAAATATGGTAAATCGTTGCCTTTCATGCACATAAAAACCACAATATCCATGTCAGACGATTCCCACTGGATCCAGGGTGATAAGGAGAGCACACCGCGAAGCAACAGAATACACTCTGATAAAAATTCCCATTAGTGGCTGTGTGGGCATAAAGAAACTGATTTGGATCTAGTCTAGGAGAGAAACGGAGAGGGGGAACAGCAGGTTGGTTGGATGAGGGAGGGGGCGACCATGGCAGACAGCGCCAGCTACACCAGCTTGAACTACTAGGAGGATTATGAGGATGGAGGGAGGATTTTACCCTAAGAGGATAATGACAGAAAACAAAAAAAGGAGTGACCACCAGGGCCTGGAGCTGGAACAGAGCCGACTCCAGACTGACGGACACCTGCACGCGGTCATTTAGGTGGTGACCCTCAATACTTTCAACAGTGAGATGTGTTTCAGAGCTGAGAGGGAGCTCTGATGGAGGGCTGTGATGATACGATGCTTTTCCCAGAGGCCCTGAATCACCTCAGCTTACCCTCCATCAGTGCCATGTTGGTCACACCAGCTCAGCCATCACATAATGACACTGTGAGCTTTCTCCCCACTTCAGATTGGTACACCAAAGAGAGAATGCAGCGATCCCAGATGAGGTAAAAATCCGATGCAACAAAAATAATGCCTCTTGGGTGGCATTTAAAGGTGCAGTGTGTAGGATTTGGCGATATCTAGCGATGTGGTTGCAGATTGCAACCAACTGAGTAACCCTTCACTCACTCCTCCCTTTCCAAGACTGCAGTAACGTGAGCCGCCAAGTCCAAAACCGTGGTAACACCATTCCCCTCGCTCAGAGGCCATCCTTACCATAATAACACTACTTTAAGAGTAACTGAAGTCAGGCAGCGTTGTGTTTTCGCTAGTGGGTCCTCTTCACGGAGTCCACCATGATGCTCCGCCATGTTTCTACAGTATCCCAGAACGGACAAACCAAACACTGGCTGTAGAGAGAGCCTTTCATGTTTTTACGTTACCTGAAGACCACTGTAGTTCTCCGACACGCTTGTGAAACTGCGGTAACGTGAGCCACAGAGTGCAAAACCATGGTACCGCCAGCCGCCATCTGACTTCCATTGCTCCTAAAGTAGCGTTATTATGGAGGTGAATGACGTGACCATGGTTTGGCACTCGGCAGCTCACGTTACCGCAGTTTCACAAGCGTGTTGGAGACATACGTTATATGAGTGGCTCTCAGGTAACGTAAAAACGTGAAAGGCTCTCTCTAGAGCCAGTGTTTGGTTTGTCTGTTCTGGTCGACTGTAGAAACATGGCGGACTCCGTGAAGAGGACCCGCTCCCTATGTAGATATGAAGGGCTCATTCTAAGCCAACGAAAACACGATTTTTAGTTTCAGGTGATTATACACTAATGAAAACATAGTCATGAATATTATATTCTATTTCTGCTCATAGATCCCTCGAAATGTTACACACTGTTCCTTTAAGGCACCAAAGGGCAAGAAGTATTAATGAAAAGTGTCACAAGAACGATCACACCTCATCTTATAAATAATGTAAGTCAGAAACTGCACAGCCAGACTGGATCTGAAATGTCAAACCTCACTGACTTCACTTAAACACAAGCTCATTCCTGAACAGCAGAGCCATGAAACCACAGGGGAAATCTGCCTTGCTGTTAATTATAGCAACTCTTTCTTATTGCTGACAACATCCCACTGCCCCCAGGATGATAACATGACCTACAACAGCACAGCGCACGCAAACACGAGAGGATTCCCAGTTGCACCAGTTAGAGAGATACACAGAAACAATGAGAGAGGAAGGTGAGGAGTTTAGATGAGGAAGTTTACATGTCATAAAATACAAAGATGTATAAACGGAGGCTCCTTCCTCGAAAGACGCTGTGCTATTATAGTCTGTTCTGACAGATAGACACAGAGAATAAATACAAAGCAAGCCTGACTTTTCATTCAGCTTCAATCAAAGCACTGTGATTTGGTACAGACTGTTCGAAATGATCCGCTTAAAGCAAAAATGTGTCTTTCTTTAGCCAACACGACTGTGAAATCTTAAAAAATAAAGATGTGTATTCTTTTATTCATCGCCAACAGAAGCCTTTTCTTTAGTGTGACCTACAGAAAAATGAAAAAAGGAATTCTAAGAATACTCTTAGTTTCTACTGTCGACTGTCTCTCCTCTCTCAATAGCTCTCAGTGCCACAGACTTGACACTATCTATGTTACATATTCCTCCTCCAGGCGGGTCAGATTGCGCCGACAGCTACCGATATCTGGAAGAGACTCTGTGTCTTGCAACCAGCAGTCCAAAACACAAAGATGTTCAGTTTACTGTCATTTATGACAAAGAAAAGCATCAAATTTTCACATTTGAGAAGCTGAAAACAGGAAATATTGCTTAAAAAAATTACTAAAACGGTCATTTGATTATCAAAATAATTGCAGAATAATTATCTGTCATTCTGGAGCTTCACTTTGGACTCTTCTAAAATAAGTTTGATCAACCCACTTGCTCTTAAAAAAGCTTCCAACACAGCCAATATAGGGAGAACACATCTCTTGCAAGAGGCCAAGCAACAACCATAGACTGTAAGTGGACGTAGTCACCGTGACGTCACCCATTGGTTTGTGGACTGCCGTTTTGAAGCCTAACGTTCGGCATTTCAGCCCCTTTTTGCAACCAGAAGTGACACGAGAGGGTGGAGCTAGGTCCAACTGAACGCTGAATAATGGTACATGTTCACAAGCTTCGTCCTTTCCACACTTCCCATTCATTGTTTATGTAAGCAGCCGTGCAATGCATTCTGGTAGCGTGGCGGCGCGATTTGAGAGACGGGGCGTCACGTTGGCCGCTCCTCATTTGCATTAAGTTGAGGTCTAAGCTTCTTTATGCAAATCAGGGGCGTCCTCTGTGAATAAAGACAGATTCATCAACTGCATGTCTTATTTCTCACATAAAATGTTTTCAGAAACACATTTCGGTGAATTATTTTCACAATATAAGAGAAGAAAGTTTCCAAACGAGCCGCAATGTTGGTTCCACATGGAAAGCTGAGAGCAGTAGCCCACGAGGGAAAGCGTTCATCCAATCAGGTGCCTATGCCTAGTGTCTAGTGACAGCCCATCAAGCGTTCAATGTTGGGAAGCGAGGTGATCCCTCACAATGAAAAATGCCACTGTGGACGTACCATAATACATTTTCAGGCGACCAAAAATGTTACAATTAACTTTCATGAACTGAAAACACAGGGTTAAAGTTGTAAGACAAAAACACGGACAACTCCCAGACCGGACAACGCCGTGGTAGATGTCCCCTTCCATGAACAGCTGAGGTTCTTTGACCTTTGACCTCTCTTATCCCAGCTTGTTACCACCTAGAACATACATACTTTTAAGGCCTAACTGTCCATATTCTTCTGTTACATTGATAACTTTAAACCTGCTCTCTTCTTATCAGCGAACTGCTTTACTTCGACCACAGTGTGAGAATTCCACACAGGCTTCGCAAAAAGCTGATAAGACGGGAGGATCGCTCAGTGTTTTCTCTCTCACACTGATAGAACGATGAAGAAGTTTGTGTGCTTGCTGTGGTCATGGTTCAGAATAACAATAGAGAAGGCTGCAGAGACAAAGTTTAGCTGAGTAGGATGACAGTGCAGGATTACTGGAGGGTCTGGTTATCCACATTTACAAACCAAGAGATGCCTAAAGCTTTAATATACTTTACTAAAGTTGCACTTGCAAGATTGATTGATTAATCAAGTAGACATGCATTTTATCGCCAACACTTGTAATAATGATTTATCAGGCAAAAATGCCAGGATTTGCTGCTTTTCTTTGTTTTATATCATTTAAATGTATTACTTTTTGCTTTCAGGGTGTTAAATGGACAAAACAAGCTTTTTGAAGAGTAAATAATTGATAATAAAAAAGAATAATTTCTTGTTGTAGCGCTACGCACAAATTATATGAGCCTTTTTTTAGTGACCAGTCTAAACAGAACCCTACATATTATCTGATCCAGAACTATCAAACCGACTAATAAAATATTGATATCATGTTGTGTAAATAATCCAGCGCTTCTTAAATCATTGTATATGTACAGTTATGGTTACAGAATCTCTTCACCTCCCTATACTCATATTTTGAGTGTCATTCATTTGCCAAAAAAGAGACAAAATGCACAATAAACAAAGTTAAATATGAATTTGACTGAATTTTCTATAGATATCGCAATAATATAATTATTTTGATTCTTTTGGCTATGATATGAGTGTAGTGAAAATCTGATAACATGACAGCCCTACTATGTAATAGAGAAACTTTATCGAATCGAATGAGTTACAATACAAAATGTGTTAGTAAAGTATACATTAGTGGACAAAAATCTCATCCAGAACTTACAATCTGACTGAAAAGATGCGTTTAAATGTTTCTTTTCCACAGCATGCATTATAAATACACTAAAACCCTGATTTTAAAATATATTTTGTTCCTTTTAGTATCTTTGTTTAAACCACGTCCACTCCTCTGTGGTTTTAGGTTATCTAGACTCTGATGAAGTCGTCATCTGGCCGGATGTCAAGCAGCCGAGTCGAAGGGTATGAAGGTGGAGTTCCTCCATCCATCAACCAGGAAACCCTGCTGCCCAGCATCCCGTCGGACAGCTGTTAGCGGCTGCAGACGGGGAGGCTCTCTGGAGCTTTACTGGGCTTCAGATCTGCAACAGATGCTGTCTACTACCACATTCCTCTGATGCCGAAGGGTTAAAACTGGGTCTGGAGAAAAAGTCATGTGATGGTACGGATGTGAAGCCTCAGAGCGTCTAGAGAAACATCAATAAGTGATTGTTTTACTCTGAAAGCTTAATTCCTCCGCTGTCTTTAGCCCGAGTAAAGTCTTGAGTAAAAAGCAGTCTTGGAAATTTGAGTTTATATTATCACTAATTTTACTAAACAAATCTGTACACAAATCCTCATAGAAAAGCTTTTTGTTGTGAGCTATTGTGCTGCCACAGAACAGACATCACACATTTTCTAGAATAAACAGGACTCATGGGAATATCTGAATACTGGCACCTGAGTCTAGGGTAAATGTGTGAGCTATTTTGGGACTACAATCATCCATTTGTCAGCACATAACAGGGCCGTGTGTTTGAACTGTCAACATCTAATAGAGCGACTGTAGAAGCCCATGCGATGGCCTGGATATCCAAACCCCCCATCACATATTGACTGATGACAAGAAGATGTTTCACAAGTTAGTATGAGGTGATTTCATGCCTTGCCTTTCTCAAATGATGGAACATTTAGTCGGTATCTATGAACTTGCAAAGCTCTTTCCTAAAGCTAGAAAGACATCTGAATTTGTGATGAAAAATCAGCTGCTCCATACAGATTAAATGTCATAGTGACTTTGATCCCATACACCGGGTTGGCATCAGCTTGACACTGACCTTTTTAAGCGGTTCAGGGATCTGCAATTACATAATTGTTGTTTTGTCAATGTCATTTTAAAAGTCAGTGTTTCTGCCATGAGTTACCTCATAAATAAAAATAATATAAATGGATTCCACACAGTGAGGTACACTGAGTGCTGGTATCAGATCGATACTCGGTATCCGCAGATATCTTGAGTTGAGAATCTGTATCAGGAGAGAAGAAGTTGGATCCCTGTTTGTTGAGTCATAACTTCCTTTGGTCAAAAGTCAAAGCAAAACTTAAAAGCAACACGTTCCAACATGTAAAACTGGACGAAACGTTTAGTTTTGAACACAAACAAAAGAGCTTCTTTCGGTTTAGGCAATAAAACCATTTAGTTAGGTTTAGCAAAAAATATTTGGCTTAAAATAACTATGTTTCAAAAGGGAAAGTTCAGGTTGTGAACACAAAACACAAACCCCAGACTCCTGGGTGAAATGCTGCAATACATTGTAATCGGGGAAAAAAACGACCTCCCGACCTTCGACACGGAAAAGTACAATGGAACCGCCATTCAAGTCGGAATTCCATGTCGGAAACTTGGGCTAGAGTTCGCCGACATAAACACACCCGACGTCACAGTAACATGGCGGTGCACACAGTGAATTACTGTTTCATCATATTTACTTTATGTAGTGTTTTATGCGGTGTTGTGTTGTGAAACGTGCTGTAACAATGTTGTAGCTGCTATTTCCATTTCCATTCAGTTGATTTGTGCCTGATAGAAGGCTTTGCGAGCATGTAGTACTGGTTTACTCCTCCTGTCTCTAGTAACAGGGTTCCCGCGCTTTTGCTCCTGTCATAATTACTGTACTGCGGTCGCTAGAGGTCGTCTTCTTTTATCCCTTCTTTCGCTGATCGCCCATGTCAATTGATGATAAAACCTACTATTACGTGTAGCAGGCCCCTACTGACCCACATCTATGAGGCTTATAACCACTGATAACGCACCTTTAATGACCTGATAACAGTCTAACCAGCTGGCAATATGAACAAGAATTGAAAATAACTCATGCAGAAGTCATATGAGTCAACAAAGTCACTGTCCATTCATTGTCTTATCTTATCTTAGAAATTGCGGCATTCCCCTTTAACTTGCTTCACTCCCAAGTTCAGCAGCCCTTATATGGATTCACACTAGCAATGATTCAGTCAGAGCTGTTCAGGATACGCTGCTGTATCCTTTACATGACAAGTTCTCCAGTCACCTCAGGCGTGACAGCCAGTTTAGTTATAATGTGTCACACACTGTGCAGATAATGAGGACAATCCTCCAGTCTCTGCCCTCAAAGTGGAGGTGGAAAAGTAGTAGAAGAAGAAGAAGAAAGCAACATCACTAAAACTGGGAGGACACATAAAACTGTGACTCAGTTGTTCGATCAGGAAGTTTGAATTCTGGGGCCTGAACCTCCTCTTCCTCCTCCTCCTTTAACCTGCTACTGATTTAACAATAATCTGACTCAGCATGCGTCAAAGATTGGGTTAAACATGTGAAATGATGAGGTGGCACTAAGTGGGAAACGTCTTAAAAACAGATACAAAAGTGACGATTTTTGATTTTGATTTGCAATTGAATTAAAGTTTTAACTTTTAACCTTTTGTTTTACTACTAATATTAAAGAACATATAAATTAAACCATCTATTATGAACTATTTAACATATTTAAATGTTATTATAGTGTAAAATATCTGTGGTATAGGCTACTGACTTTGTCCTAACCTGCTACTGATTTAACAATAATCTGACTCAGCATGAGACAAAGATTGGGTTAAATATGTGAAATGATGAGGTGGCACTTTTTCCTCTTGTGTTTTTCTTTAAATGAATACAATAAGTGGGAAACATCTTCAAAACAGATTAAAAAAAGAAGATTTTTTTTGTTTAAGAGTTTTAAAAAAGACATATTAAATCTTTAAGAGTGAATAAGTTTAACAGAAAATGGTAAGAATGGATTAGGTATAGAAATAAAGACAAGGCACTGTATAATTTTATTGACAATAATGTAAGTTATTGGAAATGTTTTAATAAGAAAATAGTTCTGTATATTGCATCATTAATTGTGAACTGTATTCTCCCAATTGTTGTAATATTTGTGTTATATTTGTGTATGTATAAAGGCATAAGTGACAAAAAAAGACAGATTAAATCATTTCTTTTCACTGGAGTTTTAACTTTTAACCTTTTATTTTACTATTATATTAAATATCATATAAGATAAACCATTTATTATGAAGTATTTAACATTTATAAATGTTATTATAGTGTAAAATATCTGTGGTATATTGACCTTGTCCTACTTTTATCTGATATGGTTGCACTAATATTCCTGTGGGACTTTAAGCACATGCTGCATGATCACTGATATGTTTTACCTATTTATAACTGATTTAATGATTAATACATAGCTGTTGTTTTGCAGGGAGACTTACAGTACAAATATAAACAGTTTTGTTGTAATATTTGTGTTATATTTGTGTATGTATAAAGGAAAT